>NC_020497.1:15773597-15789687 GCF_000184155.1 Fragaria vesca subsp. vesca
AATGGAGCGACGTCTTTTCTCTCATCGTCAACGGCCAGATCTGATCTCCAATCTCATTTTTCTTGTTTGATTTTCCAATCGTCGAATTTGTTTACGCTATTTAGAGCTCTTGGATTTCATAGTCTATTATCAAGTGTTTGTGCTTGTTTTGGTGTATGAAAAGGTAATGATGAAATGAAACCACACAAATTTCTTTTTCTTTTTTGTTAATCCATGTATCTATATAATTATGATGAATTATTTGGTTAGTGTTAGTAATGGTGGTGTGGATGTTTTAGATGTTCATAGTTGCAGCAACTTGATTTTCCAGATTTTTGGGTTAGTAGCAGCTATTTAACGTAGTATTGGTGAAAGTAGCTCTTGGGATTGGTAAGAGTAGGTTTTGGTGTTTGGTAGTAGCTTTTGTTGTGTTTGATAGTAGTTTTTGTTGCTACTAGTAGTAGTTTTTCTTGCCTGCAGTAGTAACTATTGGTTTGGGTAGTAGTAGCTATTGGTTCAGGTAGCAGTAGCTTTATTTGTTCGCGGTAGCAGCTTTATTTGTCGTCGTAGCTTTATTTACCGGTGACAGTAGTTTTATTTGTCGGTGGTAATAGCTTTATTTTGTGATGGCAGTAGGTTTTGTTGTTGGTAGTAGTAGTTTTAGTTATCGGCAGTAGTAGCTTTTAGTTAGTAGTTTTTGTTGTTGGTTGTAGCTTTTCTTTCTGATGGTAGTAGCTTTTGTCGTTGACAATAGTAGCTTTTCTTTCCGGTGGTAGTAGCTTTTATTTCCTGTGGTGGTTGTAGTAGCTTTTGTTGCCGGAAGTAGTAGCTTTTGTTGTCAGAAGTAGTAGCTTTGATTACTGGCGGTAGTAGTTTTTGTTTATTGCATCAGTAGCTTTTGTTGCCAGAGGTAGTAGTTTTTGTTGCCGGAAGTAGTAGCTTTTGTTACCGGAAGTAGTAGCTTTTGTTACTGGCAATAGTAGGTTTGATTGCTGGTTGTAGTAGTTTTTGTTGCTAGCGGTAGTAGCTTTTGTTGCTAGCGGTAGTGGCTTTTGTTGCTAACGGTAGTAGCTTTTGTTGCAATAATAGCTTTTGTTGTTGGTTGTAGTAGCTTTTGTAGGTAGGGATAGTAGCTTTTGTTGCCGATTGTAGTAGCTTTTGTTGTTAGTAGCTTTTGTTTGCGGCAATAGTAGCTTTTATTGCTGACAATAGTAGCTTTTGTTGCTGACTGTAGTAGCTTTAGTAGTAAGTGGTAGTAGCTTTTGTTGTTGGTTGTAGTAGTTTTGATAGCTAAGGATAATAGCTTTTGTTGCTAGAGGTAGTAGCTTTTGTAGTCGGTGGTAGTAGCTTTTCTAGCTAGGGATAGTAGCTTTTCTAGCTAGGGATAGTAGCTTTTCTTGCTGATGGTAGTATCTTTTCTTACTGGCGGTAGTAGCTTTCGTAACTGTCGGAAACCTCGTCGGAAGTTGGCCGGAGACATCGCCGGAGGTCGGCCGGAATCCGTCGGAGACCTCACCGGAGGTCTATCGGAGACTTTTCCGGGAAAGAGAATGGTTGTTGACTTTTTACATTAGTGACATTTTTGTAAATATAAGAGAAAATCTAATTTTTTAGTTGGATGGCAGTCTGTAATTTAGTTGAACTTCAATACCTTTATTTAAGCTTGGGTGGACTTATGTGGGTAAAAATATTTGGGTGGACCTCTATAGGATAAAATGTCTCAAAGTAGACTTCTATGTAATTGACCCAATATATTAATTATTTTTTATTAAAAAAAATGAGAAAAGAATAACAGGTTGCCTCCAATGACCAAAAACTCAAAAATAGTTGGTTCTTTTCAATCAAGTGACCACAAAGAGTTGAGAACCTCCAGTCAAGTGAGATCTTGTAGGGTCTTTTTTTTCAGTCAATCAAGTCAATTGGTATATTGCTTTGATTAGAAGAAACTCATAAATTATGATTCCAAATGGTTTGCATCTGAATAGAGAAAGTTAGAAATTGTAATACACAAACAGAAAATGCAACAGCATTGGTCTAAATCAAAATTGGATATTTCCTTGCATAAATGACATGACCTAGTGAGCACCAACATTTTAACACAAGTTAATAGACAATAGACAATCCTGTTTTAGATAGATATATTATTTCTCTCACATTTGCAGACACAGGTTCCTGTTTGGCCAGCCATCGACTAGCAAACTGTCCTTTCTCCGTCTCAAGATGCCTCTATTCCCAGTTCCCGTATCTGGATTGATGTTCTTGACAAACTTGCTTCAAGCTCATTTAGCTCATCCAAGTCCAACTCATCGTCGTCATCCTCATCTTCATCATCAACTAGGACTTCTTCAGAACCAGCAGCAGTAGTAGAGCTACTTGGTCCCACTGCTGCCGAGTTGCCTTTGATCTGAAACAGAGCAGAGTAATACTGAGATAATTGGATTGTCAAGGCAACAACTAAAATGCAAGTAGAAAGACTTCATTTAAACTAGGTAGTTAAGATTAAAAGAAAGCACCGCAGACAAGAGCATAACCATACATGTATTTGCCACTATGTTTATATTCATCATGAACCAAACGTAGTCATATTTTTATTCATTCCACCATAGCAGAGATTATAGTTGCTACCTTAATATTTGAGGAATAAAAAAGAAAACAATTGTCAAAATCAACCCCTTTGAATAACCTGCTACAACAGATTCAAGACAGACATGACAAAAGAAAAAAAATATCTTCATGCTTATTTGTCTTTTATAGAAGGAAAAGCTACATTACAAGTAAGAAGGCCCACATGACGGAAGTACTTGACCCTCCACTGCCAGTAGAATATTCGGTCTAGAAGGCAAATAGCATGAGGTACTTTATAATGACAGAATAGCAACCAAAAAGATTACCATGTTACAACAACCATACTGGTCAATAATAGGTCATATGTTGCACATGAATATCTCCCAATGTTTCTACGTCAATATTGTTTTGGCAAAAGACTTAACAAAGTATGATTTGATTTTATTCAGGTCATCAATATCCTAGGACCCTCAGTCCCTCGCACAAGAAGCCAAAAGGATGAAAAAATATATCTATCTAGTGAATGGAAGAACATTCCTTCCTTATAACCTTTTCTAATTAATGTGGATCGAGGAAAAAGTAAAGCTAACTTGACTCATTATAAAGCTTAACCTCATTGATCAAGACAGGAAAATACATACACAAGAGACTAAAATAACCATATCTTGAACAGAGTGGTTCATAAGGACATGAACAAAGCAACAATCCAACTGAACAACTGAAGTTGGAAAGTTACTAGTAGAATTAATGTTACAGAACTGCACAAGTAGGGACTTCGAAGGCCCAATAATACCCATCAATGGACGTTCTGCCCAAAAAGACATGCAATCAATTACATGTTGAAGGTGTGCAAGTGCATACGAATGTGCCAAGGGTTAGAGCAGGCATTTAACAGACAGAACAAAAAGGAGATAAGGAAAACACCCTTAAAGGAGGAAGCTAAACACCATGTTCAACTGGGTGATATCTGTATTAAAGAATTGACAAACTCACCACACACTTTATTACCATGATCAATTAACTATACAACCCACAAAGAAAAAATAACATACTAGCCAGATAAGACTGAGGAAATGAGTGCCAACCTCATGCCCTCATAGTGGCATCCCATAACTTTCAGGCACATCATTGCATTGAATGTCTATCCTTCTTAATTGCTGACTATCTACCACAGCATTCTGATTAACTTAGGCCATTCTAAGAATGTGTTTAGGGGTATTGTGTTTAAGGTCTTAGAAGGGTGTTGTTTAGGGTTATAAACTTATAATGTGTGATGTGAAATGGTGTTGAGGCTAAAGAGCTGGAATTGAAGGAAAGGGAAGAGAATATGGGGAAATCTGGAATCAACCAAGAAGTCTCACAAATCACTCGAGAGAAATTGCTTGAAACAAAACTTATGCAATCACATGCACTAGTTTTTGGAAGTACATACTGTCTCTTTTATGGAGCTAGAGGAGATCCCAGTAGCACACCAACATATATGACCCATAGAAATTTAATTTTTAGTTACTTGATAACTTATGTCTAGGGGAAAACTAAGCATGAGACCCAGGATAACTCTTGAAGACACAAGTAAACTTGTTGTTCTCTATCAACTGAAGCTTGGATACATGTAATTTTCAGCTGTAGGAAAAAAAAAAAAAAACTTTAGGGATGAACACCGAGACGTTACTTATACACATTTTCAAAATACACAGGGCATGACAAAAATTTAATACCCTTTCTTATTCTTTTAAATGGGTTTTGAAGCTCCACTTCTGGACTGTGCACATAAGCATGTAGCTGAATTAAGTTCTTGGCAAACCTAGAAGTAACCTATTCAGAAATCAACCCAAGTCACCAGCAAAAGAGCACCATTGGATCCTTAATTTATCTGCTAAGCTAACTGTTTCTTTGGCACCATAAAGTGTGCTGTTTCAAACATAATATAATCTACAAAGCAAACTTACAGAAACAAACAAACACTTTATTCTAAGCAGAAGCGAGACAGTCTCAGTCAGTAAGATATACCTTCTCTGCAGAAGCTTCAGGTTCTTCTTGTCTATGGTATTTTTCATGTGCTTCTGCATCATCCACAAACAAGCTTGCGTCCGCAAGAAACAACTCACGACCACTGAAATACATGAAACTTAAGTCAATAGCATATAGCAAAACTATCATTTTCCGACATAAAAATAAAGTAAAAGACACAGAACCTCATGCGGTCATTCTTAGCCCTATCTGCTCGTTGTGCAGCCAGGCCAGCTTCTTTCTCTTCTGTCTTCTTATTCCTCCATTGCATGAACAACTCAGTAGTCATCGGAGTACATGTTGTTACTTTAGAACGCTGCAGTGATCAGAGACGAGCAGAATAAGAAATGGTAATTCAAAACACATGAAAGAAAAACTAAAATACTTAGAGGAGGCAACACATGTAGTTGCATAACGCAACAGAAAATCAAAGGAAAATGTAAACATAAGCATCTGAGAATGATGACCACCTGGTTTTCAATCTCGTCCTCAATGGCAATCTTTTCAGATTCTTCCTCAAGAAGTGCCTTCATCTGAGACTTCAAGACATAGCCCGGAGGAAGAGCATGTCTGTAGTGGCACTCTTTGTTACCGTTTGGACAAACCCAGAACCAGCCATACTGTTTCTTTTCGACTGCCTCCAAAAAGAACTTGCAAACCTGTACAGATTAAAGGCCAGCTTAGATGCACGATATATCCAGCAGGCTATAGTCTGATAGTTCACATTACACTATGAGCTACTGTTGTGGCTGAAGTGAAAGAAAGTAGTTTCCCATTAATCTGCCACTAATATGTTATATCTTTCTTATACCCAGAAATTCACAAAATTCACTTACTGGACCTCAAATTTTAACTGTGGCATCCTGCCTATCTAAGTGACACTATTTTCATCTTTTGCATTACAAGGAGAAAATAATTACTACATCTATTATTCAATAAACCTAACCATAGATAAATCAATCAACAGAGGTCTGATCCAAAATCACACATGTGTACTGTATGATATACCACTTGCAAATTCATTAGCAGAAGAAATAAACGCAGCACCTGAAGCCAATAAATGTAGTTGCACAAAGTTGCATAGTTTTATATGCCCAATAGTCCAAGGGTCCTCAACACAAAAATCAATTCTTTTGTTGTGGATTCAATTATTTAAATGTAAACCGATGCTTATTAGCAAAACTTAAAGGCTCATCTACATCATCTAAGAATACGATTTCAAAACAAACGCCTCATAGAGATATTCCTTTTCTATTTGCCAAATGCAACTAAACATTTGCTTAAATTCTATAATCGCTATACTAGGTAAACTACCACTTCTGTGTCACATACATATATAAAATACAGAAAGGAAAAAGACATACAATCTCAGTGGCCTTATTCTGATTATTATACTCATTCTTCTTCGACTCCACAACCTTCTCCAGCATCTCTTGATCCCACTCCTCCATTGTTTCTGAAACAACATTTAATGCAGAATAAGACACACACCTGATATATAAGTATCAAAGAATAAACAAGGCATGTCAGCTAGTTCTCTCACCGTCGTCACGCTTATCACTATAAATGTCAATCTTTTCACCCTTCCTCTGGACATTCAAATCGTGAGAAAACTTGCACTTGAACCCCTTAGTACATTGCCCGGCCTTGAAAAACTCGCACACAATCGACTTGGGATCCACACCTATCCAAATTCCCGATCCCCATCACCAAAAATTCAATCACACCATGTCAAACTGGCACAATGTGAAACACCAAACCAACAAAATGTAGGAGTGAGTGAGAGCACATACGACATACCCGGTGGCACTTTCGGCTGACTAACCGCAACCTTGAACAAATCATTAAGCTCCTTCTCCTTCGCTTTATCCTCCTCCTTCTTTTTCTGCAAAAAAAAAAAAAAAAAAAATCCAATACAACCAAACCATTAATTCCCATCAAGTTTCAATCTTTAGCTAATTTTCAATCCAAACAAACAAAACCCAGCACATTAGGATTGATTTAAATCCCAAAAAACAAAAGTGAGAAGCAAGACCTTGGCTTTGGTAGGGTCGACTTTGGGCTGGACTGAGGACTTGATTTGCTGGACGTACTTCTGGACGCTCTTGCTCTTGTTCTTGTTCTTGAGCCCGAAGGTCTTGTCCTCCACCACCTTCTGCTTCTTGGCCACGTCGGCCTTCGATGCTTTTGGCGGCATAGCTGCTTTGAATTCGAGGATGTCAAACTAAAATTGAGCAGCCTGCGGTTTCGGATACGTAACCAATTGAGTCGTCCGGCGACCGATTTGATTGAATTTGTATTGGCGACGGCGACTAGGGTTTTGGAGAGCTGCTCTCCTGTTTTTTTTTCTTTTCCGAGAGGACTGAGAATGGGTGACCAGGGTAGAGGAGTATTATTTTGTTTTTGACAAAAAGAAATAATATATATTATCGAAACTTCTTTTTTTTTTTTTTATCTAAATATTTCAGCTTCGTTCCTCGACAGACATAAGATTTATAATATCATTTTCATGGAACGACCTACAAAATGCTAACGAATTCGTTTTGAAAAGCTACTACGAGATTGAATGGTAGGGAAAGCTCTGGTTTGTATGGTGTTGAAAAATTTACTCTCTTAAGGTCTAAGAGCAACTCAAGAGCTTTTTGATATGAAGATATGGTAGCATTTGAGAACGTGGGAACAAGCACAATGTTCCGACTTTGCAGAGCAACCTGAAAACACAAAACTTAGGTTTTGTTCCAACGGCTGTGAGGTTTTCCCTTCCCCATCCAGCAGCAGGCTTTTGGTGGTGAGCACTCGGAGTGGCCACAGCTTCTTAAGAACCGGCTCCAGAGTCTCAACCAAGTTTTCTTCAAGTCCTTTGTCGTCATATGTGGTGGCTAAACGTTGTCTTTCTATGAGTGTTTCAGTGGTCTTCGCCAATGCTGAGTTGAGTCAGGTTGCCGGCTGGGTGACGCCGATGAGGATTGAATTAATCCGTCCAAGGATGACAGCTGGAGCGATGGATGACGGTGGTTGGAAGCCTTGGTTATCGGATAAGGCGACGAGGGGACAAGATCTGGGTTGGCTGTTGTCAGAGATGGTAGTCGTTGGAAAACCTTGGCTGTCGAAATCTTGGATGGCCAAACGAGTTCTGGGTTGGTTATCGTCAGTGTTGCCGTCGTGAAAGGCTTGGCCAAGAAAGGCAAGTAGTTTGCAGAGGTTGTAGGCTGCTGAAAGAATGCAGCACCAAGCTTGCTATGGTTTGGATATGGGTTTGGGTCATTGGGCAAGCTCACACTCAAGCATGCTCAAATTTGGGATTGGGTTGATGAGGTGATCTTAAAATAACTAGCCTTAGGAGCACAAGGACATTTAAACTGTATCTATTTTGGTTTGAGCTAGCATACTATGATAGTTAGCTACATCTAAATGGTTATATATACTACCGCAATTAAGCGCTTTGGCTCTTGCAATATGCTTCTCTAGTATCTCTTTGTTTCTAGTTTTTGTACTCTAATAGGCTCCTTAATAAGTGAGCGTAAATCCTAATGTAATGGTACTTAATATAACCCTCAAGGTTATTGTATGTCGCTATTCTGATCTCATATTATCAATGAAACTTTCATTTCGTTAAAAAAAAAAACAAAAAAAACAAAAAGCTTTAATTATGATATGATGGATATTCTCTAGCTGTGGTTTTCAAGTTGTTAGTTTTGTTGTTTGATCTAGCTATGTATTTGAGCTTTTTATTAAGGCTCTGCACAAACAATCTCAAGTGGTCGAGTTGATTAGAGCCTTAGTGTGGAATTCTCATACTCAGGTTCAAATCATGTTGACACTAATTAGAGTTAAACCCCAATTTATTCTTGGTGGACAGAGGAAGGAAAACTAGTAAATTAATAAGCATCTCAGAGTAGATAGCTACAAACAAAATATACAACCAGCATCATAGATATCTTTGAGAGATGTGATGTCATCTGAAAAGACAACACACATGATATCATTTAACATGTGGTATTGGTATGGACTAACTCAACTGTCACTTGTTAGTATCATAGTATTGCAAACAGGTGCAGACCAACCTATGGCTCAACCTTTGATAATATCAGCTTTGGTCATGCCTTCTGAGAAGCCAATTTCTTGGCTGATGCTCTTGCAAATCTCGGGCCGAGTTTGCATTCTCTGAAGATTTGGTTGGGTGCTCTTCCTCCTCAGGCTGCGCAAGCGTTACATTTAGATACTATTAATATTGGTTGCCTTAGAGGTGCCTTGTTGTTAATTTTTCTTTTTACTTAAAAACTTTATAAAAAAAAATAAAAAAAAAAAAAAAAAAACCTAAATGGCTCAACCCATAACTCCATAAGTCCATGCCATAGCATGTGTTGCTTTTCATAATCTAATTTTGCAATGTGGGTTTTGCATGAGAGACAAGCATTCATTTTTGTCATCCACTTACAGTTTACACAAGGGACTAATTTGATGATGCGAGGGATGGATTTTCTAAATCAAAATTTTGGGTTCGTCTTTATTAATTTTAAGCTCTTGTTAAATTATGTTCGTAAATTTATGGATTACTTTTTTTCTTCTGAAGTTAAAAACTTGAGATTGAAAAGCTAATATGACGTCTATTTACAACACTTCCATAGTTTCTGGTTAGGTTCATGGACAAAGCCATTTTAAAAGCCATACTGTCAGTTCACAAAACGAAGAGGAACTCTTAAAGTTTCAAGTACATGACGGATTGTAACTCAAGACAACGGATAGCTGCTTAACTGGATACACCTACTCCTTAAGACAACTGATAACTTTCACATACTTCTTAAAGCAGGAACAATCTCAATCTCATTCTTCATTAATGGATTACTTGATTCATCATTTATGTTTATATGCTTGTTTCATTCTTCAATTATTTTCTATCCTAAGGTCCTCTCTTCCATTCTTTTCTCTAGTTCTCCAGCATTTGCATCACCAAATCTACATCCTCCATAATCATGCTTGCATTATCTTCAATAACATTGGATATGCATCTTCATTAATCCAATCGAAACTCCCCTATTTCCATTAACATTATCTTTTAGGAAGAATTTTTTTTGTTCAATTTATAATTGTTAGATGGAGAGTTATTTCATCCTAAAAAAAAGATGGAGAGTTACTTCATACAGAGGTGGGCGAGATATTGAATTTTATTATGAGAGATGCTTTGGAGGTAATCAGTGGTTTTATTGAGAGGATTTGAGGGTGTGTGAATAATTACTCAACAACTCGGAAAGAAGAAGATAAGTTTTTAGAGATAGTAAAGACAATAAATTTCAGGAGAGTAATTGAGTTGAACATATTTTATAAGTTACATAATTTGTTTTCCCTTGTTTTATCGGAATAATCTTGTTTATGTTTAGGAAGGTTTACCTTGTCGATGAGCCATAACCTGGTTGGTTAAGGATGTTAACTGACAACTTTGAGGTCATGAGTTTAAACCTCATTGACATATGTAGGGTATATGAGTTATTTAATAAAAAATTTTTAAAAAACATTTAATAAAAAAGGACGGTTTACATAAATTAATAGATTTTATAGTTCTGAATTTCTCATGTTGTATAAAATGAGTCAAGGAAGAGTGCAAAGGATGAGGAAGAGGAAGGGAAATACCACCCTATCAAGATAAAATTGAAGAAATTGCATCACTTCAAATTCTCACAAATGAAGTTCAAAATTGCATCAATGTGACAACAAATTGCATCACTTCGAATTCGAATATGTAACCAATTGAGTCTTTGGGGGACCGATTTACTTGAATTTGTATTGGTGACGACCACTAGGGTTTCAGAGAGCTGCTCCTCTGTGTTTTTTTTCGAGAGACTGTCAATGGAACAAGACTCGTGTGTAGAGTGACCAGGGTAGAGGAGTGTACCTTCTTTCCTAGAGTCTGAGGCCCCAAGCACCTCTCACCTCTCCCCTGGAGCATATAGGATCTTATTCGGAGCATACTTTCGAGTTCTGAAGCTTAAACATTAGATAATTATTGGTTAGTTTGTAAGAGATGAGCTTCCATTAAGGAAGGCAACCATTCATGGGTCATGTTGTATGTTTGAGTGTTTGTGCCAAATGTTGCTTGTAACCATTACATTCAAGTAATTGGTTTTATGACCACTGGAGTTGCCTTAGATGAAGAGGACAGAAAGTTCACCCCAATCTCAAATTAAGAGGCCTGGCTAAATCTCAAGGAGAATATGTTGTTGTTGCTGAGCCAATGTGAAGCAGGCATAATCATTCTTCAAGTCTTCAATTTCTAATTGGTAGCATAAAGATCAAACAACATGAAGTTTGAGTGTTTGCTAAGAATCAAGTTTGAAATTTGTATAGACCTTTTTGGTATTTTGTCACTTTCGGCTTCAAGTTCACTACTTTTAGTATAGCATAAAGATCATGAACTGAACTGAAAAATTCAGCATAAGGGTCGTCGATTGCCCCATTCTCACATGAAGAGGGTTTAACTAAATTTGTAAACAATTTCCATGATATAGAAGAAATATACAGGAATTAAGTTCCAAACACAAGATAATTAACTGGATATTGCAATACAAAACCCCAGGCGAAGTAATGTACATATCTCCTACAACAATATAACGCAAATTAAGACGTTGAACTTTAATAACATCCATTCCATCATGCATGAGTACGTGCACGGTAGACGACCTAGAATGTAAGAAACATCAACCAAATAGGAAATATATTCTAGACAAGAATGATTATTAGAACAGAAAACATACATATATAATATATATATATGTATATAAACACAGTAAATGTTGATGAGTGATAACTTTAATTTCTTAGCAGATTGAAATCAAATTAATAAAAAGTCAAATCATCAAATTAATTGAAGTTAACTTGAGCCACAAAAAATCAAAAATGTTATGTATTTTGAGAAGCAAATAATATGAAAATGTTGAAATAAAACAAGATGTTTGATAACATTTCTAAAAGAAACTACGAGAAAATATTATATGAACTTGAATATGTTTGCTCAAAACAAAAAATATAATGCGAAGAGTCATGGGATTCAATCTTTCAGCAAAACCGTCACTTTATATTGAAGCAAAGTCCCACAACTTCGACTTATCAAATCTCAACCATCACTAATCAGATTATTAATAGTTCAAATATAAAAATCAACTTGAAGTCACCTCCCTATAACATACATTTAGTTATTTTCATCTAGAAGTCATCGCCATCCACTACACCTCCCTAACTACAACACATAAGCTTAGTTCGAGTCCTAGCTTCATGTATAAATGTTGTAGCAGATTTATGAAAACTCAAACATCCACCACAACAAACAAAACTTTAGCTGTTTGCTTCCTTCATTTTCCAAAATGGTTTCCGAATTAGGGTACTCCTACGCTGCCCTAGAAGAAAACCTACATCAACAATTACAGACTCAACAAGATGATAATCCATTTGAACCAATTAATGGAGACACACGGTGACTCTGCTCATTGGGATGACTACTTCTCCAAAGATTATCAGAGCTCTTCATTCGATTGATATGAAAACAACGTACTTCTTAGAGTTCTTCAGTTAAGAGTTCACGTCTGATCGATGAGAATAAATATATAGTCGCACATATAATGGTTGTTGACTTTTCAACTTGGCTAAAGTTGTGTTAATTTATGGTCGATTATCTCTTTGTGCGAATAGTTGAATTGAGGAATAACATTGTTAAGAAGACCTTAGCAAGAAGTGGAGTTGAACGATGAACTCTTATGTTCATTGAATTTGGATTTTGGATTTTACTTATGATCAAGTTTAGTGACATGTCAAAGCACATCTAATGCTTAACTGAGAAGAAATATGTTATACTAAAGTTGAATTTGGGTCATTCATCATTTCTTGCCAGACAAACAAGGTTTATAATTTACAATTTTAGTCATAGAAGATACTACGTTGATTTCATCATTCCCAATTATTTGGTGATTTTTATTTTTTGTGGTTTCATTTACTTTATTTGACTCTCATCTCTTACTGCAATATTTAAAACTCAACAATGAAAAATACTCCAACAACAAATACTCCGAGATACAAATGTGGAGAACATGGGTTAACACTACATGGAAAACAATATTTTGCCAATTTATAATATAGTTTTCCCGTTTAAAGAAGGTTATCGAAAAGGTTTTCATGTACTAGATACATATCAGATTCATGAATCTACCTAAACAATTACAAAACATATCCAAACTATATATGAACATTCATAGTTAATAAATGTGATACACAAGGTAACTCTAACATTTATGAAACGTAATACAGTAGAGTAGAGTAGAGAAATTAAAAAATAACTTAAAAAAAAAAACAACAACTTACGTGTCTACCCCTTTTTAGCGTAGGCATTCAATAACCCGATGTTGCGCTCCATAGAGGCGTCCAGCTCGGTGATGTCTGTAAGCAGAAAGACTGACAACCCTAACATGGCTGACCCTGCAGAAATCCTCTCAACAAGCTCGACAAATTTCCTCAATCCTCACAAATAGATGACAAGAGGTAGCTCGGTGTGGGATCAGCCAATGTAAAAAGGGTGAGAATAATGGGCAGGTAAATTTGGGTCATAGCCACTACATCACGCATCCTAGACAAACGATGAGGATGCATGTTGTATAGCAAAACCAATCGCTTGACAAATTTTTTATTTTTTATTTTTTTGTAAATAAATAACTTATGTGTCTCCCCCTTTTAAGGCGTACGCCTTCAATAACCCGATGTTGCGCTCCATAGAGGCGTCCAGCTCAGTGATGTCTGTAAGCAGAAAGAATGGTAACCCTAACATGGCTGACCCTGCAGAAATCCTCTCAGCAAGCTCAACAGATTTCCTCAAATCCTCAAAAATAGATGAAAAGAGGTAGCTCGGTGTGGAATCAGCCAATGTAAAAAGGGTGAGAATAACGGGCAGGTAAATCTGGGTCATAGCCACTACATCACGCATCCTAGACAAACGATGAGGATGCGTGTTGTAGAGCAAAACCAATCGCTTGAAACGGGTTTGGGTTTTCAAGAAAACATGTAATTAGGTAGGTGTATATTAATGTAGGCTTGATAAATAAGAGTAATGGTAGGTGTATCACATTTTGAGAGACCATCTAGAACCCACCTTATGTGGCATCTGATGTGCTATAGTCATGTCATCAGAATATAATTATGATTTTATATTTTTTTTATCTTTTCCTTACTACGAAAATTCTTTTTTACTTTTTACTTTTTTATTTATATTATCTTTCAAACCCTGTATTCTTTCCCTTTGTGTTCTAGTTCTAATCTTCTTTGATTCGACGTCTTCAACAACCGTCGTCGTTCTCACCTCCTCCTATTCATCGTTGAGTTGAAACTTAGTGATCGAGCACATCAGCATTCATGTTCTGGTAATTGAGTTGAAATAGATGTTCTTCTCTATAGGGTTTATACAGTAGATTAGTAATACAAAAAAATCTACAAAAATATGAGGTTTAAATCTAAGAGATAAATTAAAAAAAAAGTAAAAAAGAAAACAAATTCATATTACTTAAAAGTAAAACAAATAAAAAGTAAAAACCATAAATTATGTTATGATGATATGGCTATGTCACATCAGATGCCACATAAGGTGTGCTCTAGATGATCTCTAAAAATGTTATTCACCTAGCATTACCCTTATATTTAACTGGAAGCACATGACCAGTGAGAATTGTGCAGGCTTTCTACGAAAATATTGTTATATTCTTTATAATTGAAATGCTAAAACATGAGCAACACCAAGTGAAATTGATGTCAGATTGGAGTTTTGTCAAAGAGAAGTAAACTTCATTTGGAAATTTGTAATGACATAATAGAAAAATATTAATATATGATGTAATAAATTTTGTGCATTTTATTTTTGATTTGATAAAAAACAGTTTAATAACACTAATACACGATAGAAAATATTAGATTTAAATGAATAATGTGACACATTTCACATCATATAGTATATGTTTTTTGAATAATGTTTTGGTGTCTTTAATTAGCATTTTCCTCAACGGATTGAAATCAAATTAATAAAAAAAGGGACAATGTCCACTAGCCCTAATTTTAAGAATTTTATTCCCACTAACAAAATCATATTTTAAAATTTTCAAAAGCCAATTTACACAGCAGAAAAACAATTATACCCTTAATGAATTAAATAAACTACAATAGACCATTATAAGAGTCTATTATAAAATAAAGTTTCTATAACCGGATTCCCATGACCAATGACGTTGACCGGGCTCCGGAGGACGTTGACCGGACTTCGACGACTGTTGACCGGGCTCCGACGACCGTTGACTGGGCTCCGGCGACTGTTGACCTGGTTCCAATGACCGTTGACTGGACTCCGACGAAAGCTAGAGGATCTATTGGGGGCAGTAGGGGGTCTGTCCAGGAGTCTACTACGGGCAGTAGGAGGGTCTACTAGGGGCAGTACGAGGTATGTTCAAGAGTCGACTAGGGGCAGTAGGAGGTCTGTCTAGGGGTTTACTGGGGGCAGTAAGAGGTATGTCCGAGGGTCTACTGGGGGCAGTAGGAGGTCTGTACGGGGGTCTACTGGGGGCAGTAGGAGGTTTGTCCGGGGGTCTACTGGGGGCAGTAGGAGCAGACGACCTAAGTTTTCTCCACTGCCAAACCCCTCACCAACAACAACAACCAAACCAATATATTTTGCTTTGGCGCATTCAACACAAAACAACCAATATATGCTCTGCAAACAAAAACCTCCATCAATATTAACATTGAATAGAACTGTAACTAGTTTCCAATAGAACTCCATTGATATTTCTATATCCAGTAATCAAACAACCTCATTCATCACAAACTAATCCAATATTCCTACCAACTAAAGCAAGCACTTAATAACACCACCTTCCACTGTCTCATCTGCAAAACAAAAGAACATATAACATCAGTATGAGAAGATTACAACTATCAGTCCGCATTGGAAATAAAACAACTAGTGCATAGAAACATGAACTTACTCCATCCCAAAGCTTCCTTAAAGCAAGACGGTGGGTTCACGAACTCGCTGGTGATAAAGCTCCCTGTCCACGACGCCGTCCTCTCCTTCCAACAAGACAACGACTCCCTCAGTCCCTCTACGTCGACACCATCGTCTGGCCATGCTTCTTAGCCTGCTCAAGTTCACCGAGCGCTAGGCCCAACCCACCACCACCACCACCACCCACACCCAAAACCCCTACTTCTCGATCTAGATTTCTACGCCAAACGCGTCGTCGAGCTCGGTGCCGGCTGCGGAGTCGTCGCCAAAATTTCAATTCGACTTCCACAATGGAATCAGATCGACAACGCCTCCTTGATGGAGGTCTTCATGAGAAATTGCGATCCAGATCTGAAGACCACAACGGCAGAGAGAGAAATGGAAGGTGGAGGCAGGACGATGGAGCACGAAGCAGCCTGGTTCAGATCTCGTCGGTAGGGCTTGACTCGGACGTCATCGGAGGCGTGGTGTCGAAGAGAGAGAGAGAGAGAGAGAGAGAGAGAGAGAGAGAGA
>NC_020497.1:15789784-15881375 GCF_000184155.1 Fragaria vesca subsp. vesca
GAGAGAGAGAGAGGATACGAAATATAAAAGAGACATATGCGAAAGAGATAAGAAACAATGGTAATTTAGTCAGCAAAAATAGTTAAATTGTTGAAAATTTTGTTAGTGGGGATAACATTCTTAGAGTGTCAGTGGGAAATTTTTTCTCAAATTTTCCCATAAAAAACCGAATGAGAAATTTTTGGATAGCTGATAAGTGCCATTTAAACATCTCTTTTACTGTTATGTTACAGTGAAGTTTTGGACGGGACTTGTTTGTTAGCCTTTAAAAATACTAGTGGTCATAGTTTTTAGATCCACCTATACATCAAAAATGATGTTAGTACTTAGTAGTGCCAAAGACCAACCATTGAGCCTAAACATCTTATCAAAAAAACAAAAAAAACATTGAGCCTAAACAACATAAGAGGAGCTAAGTATCAGTGCGAGTTGAACTCTAGTCGAAAACTTGAAATAAACCACTTAACCGATAGCCCATAACCTTAATCCTTTGACCATAAGCATTGTGTAGCCATCTAGTTAGGATTATAATTAAGTTTTAGATGGAACTTGTTTGTTAACCATTGAGTATATATACCAGGGTGGCAGCAGTTCTTAGATTTATCTGGTACAGTGGTTCATGGGAAATGATAGCTCACCGTCATAGGTCAACCATATATTTGCGCGTAAAAAACAAAACAGGAGCTTAGCAAGATATCCATATACTGATATAATGTCATAATCAGTGATTACCCCTCTAGCTAGCTGAAAGTAACCACTCATGACATAGCAGTCATAGCTCATGACCTTCTGTGTTGGATTTTAACATTCTGCAACCATGCATCTAGAGCGGCAATGATTCTTAGATTCATCTGCTACACAGGAAGATAGCGCAGCACCACTGACCCTTAGAGCTTTGAAAACAATAGAAAGAGCTGAGCACGTACGTGTTTCACAAACTTGTAGCTAGTTGAAAACTTCAGATATAAGATATTCATTGCAGAAAAGCTCAAGATAAATAGGTTACGATAAATCAAGAACGTGACTCACGAGTCATCGCAATCAATAGGTTCGATGTCACTCAGTAATTCTCAGTCAACCAAATTTACTAGCCTCTACTAGTTTACAATAGTGCTCTTTTCTCGATCAAATCTCATCCTGAGACTACACCTTTACGTACTTGAAAAATACTTGACCAATAGAGATTCATGTATATATTATAAGGGCCTTTTGGTTCAGCAAGCACCTAATCAAGTCCTCAGTAAAACCACATCTACTCCCCGTATTATTATGATACAATGCAGCCAAAGACTAAAGATGTCTGATTCAATGGACAAATATCTTGATTGGGTGCATCGATATTCATTATTCAAGATGCAAATTAAACTTGCCTTAATTAGATTACTTATGGGTGATCGATCAAGATACTGACCATGCATTATGGCTCCGAATGATCACGCTGAATAATACCATGATTAAATAACTATCACAAGAAGAAGATATTATCATCTGCATAATGTTTCAATTCCGTTATGTTTTTTCCCTTTTCTTTTCACATCCATTTTGTCCTTAGATCATCTGTATCTATAATTGAATGGCAACTCGTTTGTACAACACAACTTAGATCAGTAATTAAAGACCAATGATCACCGGATATACATGATCAAACACTTTGAGGTTCTAGGACTAAATAGTTCAAAATGTTTACATAAAGAAAAATATGAACAACAAACAACACTTTGTGTTGTGCTCTTCTGAGTCTTTTCTATATGCTGACTGCTCCTAGGAACAGTGCTTCAAAATTTGCTCAAAAACTTCAAATCCACGTTACCATGCCACATCCCCAAGATATTAAAACCTTGAAGCAAAGATCAACCAAAGAAGGAGCTAGCCTTTCCCGGTTCCCATTTTGATCTCACTGAACTCAGATATGTTTTTGTCACAAAGTTTCCATACATCAGCTAGCCAAATGAACGATTACAAAGTTTCCATATATTGTTTCTTTATAGGAAACTGAACGATTACATTTCTTTAAATAAATAACTAAATATATACTCGATCTATTAATTTCTTTCTCTCTTTTTTTTTCTTCTTCTGTTTCGTTTCTTGGATTCTTGGTATTCGATCTCTTTATTGACCATGGCATATGGGACTTAATCTGTCCTACTTGTCTCTCACATCCAAGATTCCAAGGCGTCGTTACTTCCATGCATATGGACATGGTGTGTTATTGTTGTTGACGTGACAGAGACGGCTAGGGTTTGCATGAGCATGGTACTTAGCACAGTGAAGATGAGCTTTGCAAACTGCTGCTGGAGCTCGCTGAAACGCCACCGTATGAGAAACTGGACGGGGACAAGGGCAACGCTCCTTCGGGAACGGCATGGAGGATCCGGAGGCACATGTAGTACCACCACTGTGATTTGAAGATGAAGACTTCGAGGACGACGTCGAAGATGACGGAGGTTTCTTGGCGGGGAGGAGCGAAAGGATGGCTCTGATCTTCAACGGCGTGGCGGCTGTGTCGTACTCCTCGACGATATTGGCGAGGTCCTCGTCGTTCTTGATGGAGATGAGGGTGTCGAGGTCGTCGGTTGGGAGTTGACAACGGAGAACGACGGTTGCGCCACAGAGCTCTTCTAGCTTTAACAAGAGCTTGGGGAAGGAGATGGAGCGGGGCACGGCGAGGACGCGGGTTGTTCCGCCGTGATAACGGAGCTTGCCGTCGGGGTGACGAGGGAGGATCTTGCCGCCGTAGCTGTAGAGGAATTTGAGAGTGTGGTTGGTGGGGTGAGCTGAAGGTCTGACCATGGTGGCTTCAACTTTAGGGTTTGAGTTAGAGAGAGAGGACTTGGGGATTTTGATGAAGGACATCATTTGGAATTTTCTTGATACGAGGAGGACATTTGGAGTTGTGTTTGTAAGGAAACTGAGGTAGCTTTCCTTTTCCTAAATGGATTGGGCCGGCAAATGCAATCAGGTTTCCATTTCCTTAACGGAGAGGGATAGAGTTTTCTCAAATAAAAAATAAAATAGTTTCCATTTCCACTGTAAATAATGTTAATTTCATAGTTTCCATTTTCCATTCTAAAATTTAGAATCTCTCAAACTCCAAAAATCAAGTTTCTAACACTAGTTAAGCTAAGTTACCCTATTGACTAAATTCAACAATTTGATTACGAGAAACTCCAATATAATTAGTGTTGTTAGTTATTAACTCGTAAAAAAACAAAAAAACTTTCAATATGGAAAAAGTTCAGTTCTTGAGTCTTAGCTAGCTAGTGTAGTATGTATGTGGGAAGGAATAGATTAAGTTCCGTATGTTGTTGCATCATACAGTTTAGAGTTGCTCTTGAAACATTACAGTACGTGGTGATCTGTGATATTCTGTATAAAGATAAATGGTATATATGATTGGACTTTTTTCTTTTGAACAGGTCTGTAAGTATCCTCTTTCGATTAATTATACATTAATTACCAAAGTAATCTTTGCTAGTTTCAACAGACACAATTTGTATGATCCTCCTTTACAAAAAGCATTCTGATAGCAAGATCATTTGGACCATTAACTGAAGAAAATAGAAAAAATATTTACATAAAGAAAATCATGAACATCGATCAACAAAAGTTGAGAAGATTGAAGCTGCCAAACATATATTGTTGCTTCAAAAGACTTTTTCATGAGAGGAACAGTTAATAATTAGTAGCTTTCTTCGTCTTCATAGCTCTGGCATTCCTCACCTCGAGACAATTTTGAAACCGTTTCCTCACTTTGCTCATCGGTTGGTTTTGTCCACCAAAATTACTTTTCCTCTTGCGTGATGGTTCAACCTTGTTACAAACCCGAACCTGGCGACTTTGCTTCCGAGCACCGTCTTTCTCATACAGCCGTTTCACCCGTTCACCCACCTCATTCTCCTCCTCTTCCAATTTCTTCAATTTGGCCTGGTACAATTTCAACCATGTGTAACTGATTTTCTTTTGCTTCATCTTTTTGGCCTCCTCAATATTTTGGATCAACTCATCAGTGGCTTTACTTCCAAACTCCTGCCGAAAAATTCTCTTCCAGAACTTGTCGGTCACGGGACTCAAATCCCTACCCTTTGTTCTCTTCTCTATATGCATCAACTGCTCCTTGGAACAGTGTGACAAGATCTGCTCAAGAAACTTGAAATCCACATCTCCAACATCCCCAAGATACTTGCGATTATCTATCGCGGTTTCGATGCATAGCTCAACCAAAGAAGGAGCCTTTGTGGTTTCCATTTTGCTCTCTCACTCAACTCTGAAATGTGTTTCGAGGCTTCTCCTCCCTGTGTCTGAAATGTGTTATTTATAAACGAAGCCGAGTGCTCTCCGTTTCCTTAAAGGAAAGGGACATAGCAAGTTTTATATTTTTAATTTTTTATAATCCACCGGCATGAAAGGGCATAACTGTCATTTTATATATCTCTCCGCCCACACAAAATGTGTGACGGTTAAACTGTTACAGAAGCGCGCAGATAGAGAGAGAGAACGACATGTCGCCGATGAGATACCGGACGGCGATTCGGAGCAAAATCCGACTGCCGTTTCCGTTCCGGTCGCATCTGTACTCCTCTGAGTCTAGGATTGAGTGCAGGTCTGAACCACGGTGAGTCAGAATCTCAATTCCGAGTTTCATATGAAATTGTTGTGCTTGGATTCTGAGAAAGTGTATAGAATTTGATTCATATGTTTGGTTGATTCTGCAGGTCTTCGTTCGGAATTGCGTTTGACATTGACGGAGTTATTCTCGGTGGCCGTGCTCCGATCGGCGGCTCTCCTCAAGCTTTGAAGAAGCTGTATGGAGATTCCGGTAAAGTTTGATTCATTTTCTGTATGATTTGATGAGGTTCAATTCTGATTAGCTAGTTGGAATAGAGAGTAGATTGATTAGTGAATGTACATGTTTTTGATCGAGTTTCTATTTTTGTGTAGAGTGAATTAGTTTGGTGATGAATATCTGACTTTGATTGAAATGCTGCTACTTTGTGTAGGTAATTTGAAGGTTCCGTTTGTGTTTTTGACCAATGGTAAGTTGGCTAAGTTGTTATGTGGTTTAGTATGTCGTAATATATCTAGTGATTTTTCTGGTTGATTTAACTTGTTAAGTATTTCTTTCTGACAATTGATGATTTAACACTTAAGTGTCTGTTGATCAGGAGGTGGCATCCCGGAGTCGAGAAGAGCTGCTGAACTAAGTGAAGTTCTGGGAGTCAATATCCTGCCTTCTCAGGTAAGATTCTCAACATTTAGTTGTTCTGGTACAAAGGTGTCAAATTTATGGTTGTGTTGTCTCGAATTTATGGGACTGCGTTTGGCTGATGGAAACTTTGGCATAGCTCTCTTCCGGATGCAGGTCGTACAGGGTCACACACCTTTTAGAACCTTGTTGAGGAGGTATATGCCAGTGTCACTTGGATCTTTTTCTCTACATAAGTCTTTAAGTTTGGTTGATATGCTCATCCTTGGAGTTAAAACCTGTCTGATAGTGGAGACTGGGTGTCCTTATTTACTATCTTTGAGTTAAATGACTTCATCCTAGGAATCATAGCATAGTTATCAATGAAACGTTATGCCAACAAGGCATCCAGGTTGACAATTGGGTTGAGTGGGCATGATTTCATATTAGACTTCAGCTAAGTTATATCATTTGCACAGCATCTTATTTGACATTTTTTTTTATATAATTTCATGCAATTACCATCACCAAAACAGAATTTCATTTTATGGTTTTGCACATCAAAAAGACTTCTAGGTGCTGTTTGTAGTAAGGTGATAGTTATTTTTAATGTTCAGTTGACACAATGCAATGCCTGTTTTCATCATCTTTGGTTTTGGCCATTTATCTGTTTTCAGATATGAGAATGAATTGATTGTTGCTGTTGGAAAAGGGGAACCAGCTCTTGTAATGTCAGAGTATGGTTTCAAGTAAGTCTAGCTACTCTTAGTTAAGAATTGATACCATCTGTTGCTACACGTAAAAGGTAACAAATAGCTAATCTGTGGTGGCAGAAAAGTTCTCTCATTAGATGAGTATGCATCCTACTTCAAAGATATTGACCCGGTAGCTCAATATAAGATGTGGAGAACTAAGGAGGCATTGTATTGCAGTAGCCACTTGGAGGAATCAGTGCCAAGATATGATGTATACTCGGACAGGGTTAGTGCTGCTTTTGTCGTTAGTGATCCTGTAGATTGGGGCAGGGACATTCAGGTATGTTTTCAGCTCTCTTTTTTATTTTTATTTTATTTTTTTATTTTATTTTTTGCTTATAGTGCAGTATTAATATATTGGGGAATGCTAAGTATGGATGTACAACATATGCTTGTAATAAGGGTGGGAACATGCAGTGGGTTGAGAAATTTAATTCTGAACTAAATTTACATATATGATAAGTCACGAGCCTTCTAGAAGTCTAGAACAGTATGCATGTGACATTATACTTGTGACTTGTTCTATGCATCGTCTTATTATCCGTGCTTGGTTGTTTGTGCCCCAATAAAACCTTTGAGCTTATTCAAGCATTGAATCAGGTTCTCTGTGATATTTTAAGATCTGGAGGGATTCCTGGATGGAAGAATGGCAATCAGCCACCCCTTTATTTTGCCGCAGATGACCTTGAATATCAGGTTGGTCACTCTGATTCTTCAAACATGCTCTAAATGCTTATCTTAGAAGCAATATTTGTCTAGTTTACATAAATTTTCATCAAAACAAACTGATAGAGGACACCCATTTTTTATTTTTTACTTTTTTATTAGCCAGCATGCTAGAAGTTTCAGTACTATTCCCTTAGTCCTTATCTGACAGGTTTTGCTCAAGTATGGGATCTACTTGTTGGGTTTTATTGAATCATGGACGATGCCATTGAGTATCTTGGTGTGCAATGTCATGCTATTCAAAACGGTCCTATTCGGATGGTTTTCTCCATATCCTTGACTTTCAGAAAAGTAGCATCAAAAGAGGATGCAATTACTTCCCTTATAACCACAAATCCCTCATCTTTTTCAACTGTAAGGTTTACATGATAGTATGAATCACGGGTGTGCACTGATCAATTGCTTACTGATTCACATGCAGGCTGCATTTCCTTCTCAAAGACTTGGAATGGGTGCTTTCAGAATTGCTCTAGAAAGCATCTTCAACAGGTAGGTGAGACTTTGTCATGTTCAAATGTTCCATGTACTATTTATAAACCAGCACAGCGATCTTCACAAGTTGATAACCAGATATTTCGGTGTGAACCTGTGATGATCTACATGGAAATGGATTGTTTGTTACCCATCTTGGAAAGCCTTTGCTTCATCAGTATAGTCAGTTACCCACAAGTTCCATATGCTTGCAAAGAAAACTTATCATAATCAACTCGGTTTGGGTAATTACTTTTTACCAATAGAATTTGAATCTTGAACTGTAAGACATCCGTGCCTCACAGACTGATAAATGAATGTTTAGGAACAAATGATCTACTATCTTTTATGCAGTTCATAAAAGTAACTTCATAGCTTAATCCATTTTGGCTTTGCTGCAGGATTCACCATAGTACTTTGGAATATGTATCTTTCGGGAAGCCCAATCCGTTTGTATTTAAGAACTCTGAAGCTTTGTTGGCAGAGTTTCGACCATCTCAATATGATGATCATATTACAAATAGTGGATGCTCCCATTCACATGGTTTTAGAACCCTATATATGATTGGGGACAACCCTTTGGTTGATGTCAAAGGTGCTCAACAGGTATGCCGTTTTTCCATATGGTGAAAAACTCTTACTACCTCTAGTTTTGGATGTTTTTAACAAATCACCTCACCTTACTAATCAGGCCGGACATCCCTGGTTTTCTATTTTGACAAGGACTGGTGTTTTTAAGGGAAAAGATAATCATAAGGAGTTCCCAGCAGATATGGTGAGTAGTAGAGAAATGCAATCAAATTCATCTTGTGGAGATATTTATGTAAGACGGAAAAATGTACAGAAATGGGTTTCAGAGTTAGTTTGTCTCCTGCAAGTCTGAAACTGTGTAATATGCTTTTGTTTTGGGTATATGGTTTCTTATAAATTCTTTTGCACATTTTGTTGTTTCTGTAGGTTGTGGATACTGTAGAAGAGGCAGTGGACTTCATTCTGAAAAGGGAAGGAACTTTTTAACCCCTCCCAGTAAATAGAAGCTTCGGGCAGGAGAGATCAAGTGGTATTTCTGCAACTATTAGCTCAAACTGAAACAAAACGACAATTCATCTCATCATTAGTGAGCCTATTTTCCTCCTTTCTTGACCTTAGACATTTGCAATATCGGCCACTTTTGTCAGTCTCAAGAATCCTTCCACTGAACAGACAAAGCACGTTTACTCTTTGATCGAAAATATTCAGGCGCTCAGGGTTGTAACTGTATTCCTCAGGAACCAAGTTTGACTTGAAGATACCCTATGTCTGTTAATTGTACCCCTCATGAGAATGTGATCAATCTAAACTCTAAGTTCAGCTCCAAAGTGATTCTCAGTTTTGTAATGTATTATTGACTATATGCTATTATTGACGATACATTTCTACCAAATTCAAACCCAAATGAATGTAACATACACCCAAAGACACAACGGAATGAGAAATGTGGTTCCTCATTCAACCAAAAGTGTACAATTGTCCTTTTTAGTGATCAAATTCCCATCAGTACCTCCAGCTCAGTGGCTACTTCTTCCATGGAAGGCCTTTCCTCTCTTCTAAACCGTGCACATCTTTCTGCAATGCCCGCCACTATTATAGCTGTCTTAAAATGTCCGCCACTGACTACTTTATGATCAAGTATACGACCCACGCGACCCTCGTCTACTAAAGCAACAAAGATATCTGCTAGGTGTCTCTCTCCTTGGGGCCTATCAAGAGACACTGGTTTTCTGCTCGTTAGTAGCTCCATAAGCACAATTCCAAAGCTATACACATCACTCTTTGCCGTTAGTGTGTTCGAGTGAACATATTCAGGGTCCATGTATCCCAGTGTCCCTCTTATTAAAGTAAAAATAGGATCTCGGTCTTCAGCAACCAATCTTGCAAGTTCAAAGTCTATCAGTTTTGCTGTGTGATTCTCATCTATTAGTATATTTGCTGAATTCACATCTCGATGTATGATCATTGGTGTGGCGGAATGTAAGTATGCTAGTGCTCTTGCTATATCCACTGCTACTTTTATTCGCAACTCCCATGTCAGTGGCGGTGATCCTTTGCCGTTTGTTTTATAAATGTGCTCGTACAGACTGCCATTTGTGATGCCCTCCAACACCAGTAAAGGAGGTTTGGTCTCCAAACAACATCCTATGAGTCTCACCACATTTTTGTGGTTGATATAACCAAGAGCAATCATCTCCGTTGTAACAAGATTAACTCCTAATGTTCCAAGTAAACTTTTGATCTTCTTTACGGCAACCACTGAATTATCTAGTTGTATTCCTTTGTAAACTGTTGCAGAGCCTCCTTCACCAAGTACTCGACTTACATGGTAGTTATTTGTAGCATTCTTGAGGTCCTTTTCAGTAAAGATTGCTGCCCCAACATTTTGTAGATGAATATGCAGTCGACCTCTAGAGTTGCTGTACTCTTGGAAGTGCCTTGAGAACTTACTCCCTACACTTTCCATATCACTGGCCATTAAAACAAGGGCTTCAACATCACCTATTGCCTTAGCAGACTCAGTTGCTGAGGGTATATCAGGAAATGAGATCAATGCTGGCCAAGATAGAAGTTCCTCTCCACATAATTCCCCGGCACCTCGTTGCAAATTACTAAAACATATGCTCTTTTCAATCTTTACAACTCCCTCTACAATAATGAGCATCAGTTGAAGTGGTTCGCCCTCTTCAATAATGATATCGTCTGTATACTTCATAGGCTCAAGATGCTCACATATTGCCTTCAACCCTTCTTCATCCATGTCTTGAAGCACTGGCACCTATTTAAAAAAATAAAACAATCAAATATATTACATCATTAATTTTTAGTAACTGAATGTTTCATAGTAAAACTAGCTAGTTGGTTACCTTCTTCAGCCTATTCAAAGGCGAGCAATCTTTAATATACATTCGAAGTGGCAAGGGAAGAGTAGAGAGAATATAATCCAGACCACTGATATTGCGGTTGTCATCAAGTTCTTCTTGTACTCTTTCTAGGATTTGCGACTTTATATTATCCCTCGATCTCATAGGCACCAAAGATTTCGATAGCCACAATTCTATCTCTTGACCTATCAGATCCCTCTTTCTCTTCTTGTTCCTCTCGTGTCTATGTGATTCTTTTGTTGCAGTCTCCAATTGCATATATGTCTGTGTAACATACAAACTATGTGAGAGTGCAAACAAGAGGATAGTTAAGTTCAAGGAAGTATCACATATAGAGACTCGCACGAACCTGCAAATTTCCTATGAGATATATAAAGAGTAGCAAGCCAATTACAGAAGTAAAGACCACAAAAATGTTTTCCCATATATTCGTACTTGGCTGAAGGTTTGAACCAAGAGAACTGCAAAATGCACATGCAGCAATATATCAACTAAATCATATCACAAACCTCGATCAAGTGAAAAGTTCAATATGCTCCAAGCCTCCAAGTAAGAACATATGAAACCATCATTTTTCTAGCTATCTCAAAATATACCTCAAATTTCGCAGGCCCCAACAGAAGCAGTTCGTCAACTTCAGGAGAGAATTTGTTGATTTAGGTATACCAGATTGGAGGATACCAAGAAATATGCCAAAATCGAAGAGCTTCGAGTCTGGCGTATCTATAGGGCATAAACTATTTAGAAATGTGATATTTGTAAATGAATGATGTTCATGGCAGCTAAAAGTACTAATGTCGCATCCATTTACAATTTGACAAGCATGTTGCCAGCAAACTAACATCCTTTGAATAGCAAAACAGTACCATACGGCTCCAAGTACCTGAATGAGCAAAAAGTTAAACAATTAAAACAGTTACAGAGAAAATTTGGAGCAAAGTACCGACCACTCAAAAGTTTGAAATCAAATAATGTAATGAGAAGTAAAAACAAGAAAGAACTTCAAAACATGTTGTGTTTTGTCTTCTAACAGACTACACGGATAGGAAGAAAGAAATTAAGTCTGATTGTTTTCAGATGGGAGAAGATGAAATTGTGATGAAACTTACGTTGCTAGCGAGGATATACATGAACAAATTGAGGAGACCTTTAACCCATATTGCAGTACTCTCTCCATCGGCAGATCTTTTAGGTTCTTTACACGATAAGTAGATGCGAAAAACTCGTGGCACATATTGCACCAGCAGGAAAAAGTTCATAATAAACTTATTTGCATTGAAAGATCTTGAGCTCCTCATTTTTGAAAAGAAGATGAAGATCAATACCTGCACTCAATCCATTGATACCACTCATACCAGTGTGGCAGTACCAATAATTAAAGCTGATTATGGTAGGATAAAAACTAAGCAAACAAATATTATTTGATGGACAAGAAATTTTAAGAAAGTTTAGTTTATTCGGCCAGTGATTATGGTTTACTGGTGTACGAAATTGTAATGGAGGATATGTAAAAGAATTACTTAGTTACTAAGGTATTATTCATCAAATTGCTTTATGATAACTTCATATCCATTTAGCATGTACGATTAAACTCCAAATTAGAAGATCGAGCTCAGATTCTTACCTGTGGGAAGGGAAGGATAGCTAAAATGTCAATGATAATATATGAGTGCCAAACCATCTTAACTATTGTTGGCAATAAAGAAGAATACTTCCTCTTTCCAAATTCGTGGATTAGACGCAGACGATGTTCAGATGTATAAACTTGAACAAGAATATCTATTGCATAGAAGATATCTGTAACTAATCGTGAAACAAGAGCTGCCACCTTCAGATTTTTGTCAAATCCCAAACAACTTTGGTCTTGATTGATCACAGGAATGTAGAGGAACATCGGATCCAGCATGACAGCAAACATACATGATACTACAAATATCTTACTCCAGTAGTGCTTTCCGAGGACCAACAACGCCGGATGGTCTTCGGGGTTAGCCATAAACCTAGTTACAGGGTGGAGCAAGGGAGATAAGGCATATACTGACCAACTGAATCTGCCCCACCAGCTAGCTAGCTGATCTGCAAGATAATGCAGCAAAAGCAGATGTCTCCCATTTAAAATAAAATCCACATATCCTCTGATTGTGGATGAGGGTTGCTACACTTATCAATCAAGCTTTTCCTTTTTACAAGTTATTCACTCATTGTGGAGGAATCAACTTTTCCTTTGTATAGTTAGGAAAGTTATACGGGTTGAAATACGGTACCTGAATGTATCAATACATCTAGCAAACTACTCTACTTCTGTATCCAAGTCTACTTTGCTTGTTTGGTGCTTCCTTTTCGTTTTATTATTTTTAATTTTACTTGTTATATGTCCAACTTTTCTCAGAATTAGATTAACAAATTAACCAGTGATTATGATATCAAACCCCTAAAGCAACTGCAATAATATGAGAGCCAGACATTAATCAAGACTAATATGATTCGATATTATCACATCCAACCTTACAAAGTAGATGACTACAAAATTAAAGCATTATTTTTTATCTACGAGATCATATCAGCAAAAGGCATCAATGAAGATGCAAGTGTTCGACAAAATTAGCAGTCAAGACTAGCCTAGAGATCTCAGAGATTAACATAGACAACAACCACAACAACGATTAGCTTCAGGAATTCAGTTCGTCCTGTGACTTACAGTTCTCACATCCCATTCTAGATATGCTTGCTAAGGATCGTCTCAACCACACCTTGAGCTATAGGGTGATAAGTATCGCGAGCCTCTGCAAACACCCTCTTGGCCAAAATCTTCTCCTCTTCCTTACCAGGGCCTTCTACAAGAGCAGTGTATAGTGGGACAAGGTACTTCTTCCTTCCAACTGCCTTCAAAGTTTTTTCCACCTCAGCATAATGATCTTTGCACTTGGAAGCAATTGCCAGCAGAAGAAATGCCACCTTCACTTCATAATCTTTTGATTCAGACAGACTGTAGCGAGCATTCAAGTCTAAAATCTGCACATACATAGAACTATACATTCAGAAAATAGAAAACCGACATGTGAAAGAAATCAAATGAAACTAAAGCATCCTATGTGCTAATGTGGACATTTGTACAATGTTTTGTCCCGAGGAAATAAGATAAATTGTCATAAGCAGATGATAAATATAAATGATAAACTATGTCTGAAACAAATGTTTTAAAGTTATAAATGAGAAAAAGAATGTTTCATAGTTCCTAGAAGGTCAAGGAATCAAGGCTTCACAAAAACTATACCAAGTTTGGCAGTCCAACTCCTGGAATCTTTACACAACAAGGTATGAAGTCAATCACCTCTAAATACTAATTCGAGTCTAATAGCTTATGAGTGTCCACAAAACAAAGTGCAGTTTTTGTATAAAATACAAATCTAAACGTCTACACCCAGTTACTAGCCATCTAAAAACTGATTCACTTTTCAATTCAGATACATCCTTAGACATAGTCCACTAATGACAGAAAAAATTGATGTATACAAAGAGAGCGGTCTGTGCGTTATAGTGATCTGTATAACTTGATATAGACTAAGAAACAAAAGAATGACCAAGTGAGTGTACTCCCTTGCAGAGATCAAAGTAGTCCGTGGAAAGTGCAACTTCATACAAACAAAGAATAAAGTGCTACTAAATGAAGGAATATAGCAGGCCGTTATAAATTAATTCACAAAAAATCAACGGGATATTAGCTGTTGAAGAGAAGGAACTCAACACTACCTGTGAGGCCTCAATAGATTTCGGCAGATTCTCCAAGTAGAGCTCCCACTCCATTCCCCCCCAATCGGCAACTTCATCCTCCCTTGGCATCCTACCAAGCTTAAATTCATTTGCCATTGATATAATCTTTGTATAGATGCTGGAAACTGGTTCATAGGCATCAGGAGGGATACCAGTGCCCTCAGTCCACAGAGTCAAGTCAATCTCCTTCTCTATTCCAGGTAGGTTTGCTTTCAGAAATTCGAGAAATGTTTCAGTATCGATTGATTTGAACTTGAAGGTGGCAATATACTTCTTCGTAAATTCATCAAATGCAGGCCTTCCAACCTTAATATTCCAGAGCAAACAACTACAATCAAAACCCTTTTATAAGACAATGTCAATAGTCAAAGAGGTCATAATCAACCTACCTGACGTTCAATGCGCCACAGAAACTGGAAACCTTTTTCATATGGAACTTCAGAATACACATCGTCTGGGTCCACTCCTTCCTGGTTGGTTTTCAGCTTTGTAAACTCCAAGTTATCCTTGAACCTCTCCATTCCCTTATTCAAACCCCTCCAACCGATTCCAATATTCAATGCTGCTCTGTCCTCACCTTGCACGGCCTCAACAATTCTTCTCTCCGCATACGTGGTGAAACCCTGTCATAACAACAATAACAAGCTCACCTCACTTGCAAAAAACAGACATCGACACACATAATCAACCGCAAGCTACTCAATATATCAGCAACCTCCGATGCATTATCCAAATTCTCCTAGGCCATATCTTTTAGTCGAAAATTAACCTCAAACCAATGCGGATATATAAATAAATTGAAGAAACCTAACATCCGAATATCTATGCAAACCAAAAATGCAAAGAAACAAGCAATATCTATGCATCCTTTGGATGCAAATGCCAACTATGAATGTACAAATATATGAAACCAGTGATGATGTGATACCTCATTCAACCAGAAGTGCTCATTAGTCTTGTTAGTGATCAAATTCCCAGTCCAGCTATGAGCCAGCTCATGCGCCACCACCTGAGCGCCGCTCGAGTCACCTTTCAGCACCGTCGGCGTCAGAAACGTCATCCTCGGATTCTCCATTCCGCCGTAGGGAAAGCTCGGCGGCAGCACCAGCAAGTCAAACCTCTCCCACTCGTAAGGCCCAAACAACGCCTCCCCTTGCCTGATCATGTCCTCGGCGCTCGCAAACTCCTTCGCCGCCGCTTCCAGCACCGCCGGCACCGCCTCCGAGTAAACCCTCGTCCTCGGTCCCACCTCCCGGAACCCCAGCTCCCCGACGGCGAACGCAAACAGGTACGGCGGAATCGGCTGCTCCATCACAAACTCCTCCACCGTCCGCCCCTCCGCGCACCACGCGCCGTCGCCGCACGCCAGCAGTGATCCCTCCCCGGCGATCGGGTCCCTCCGGTCGACGTGGCGCGCCGACATGACCGCGGAGAGCTGGCACGGGACGTTCAGCCGCGCCGAGTAGCACACACGCGCCGCCGGGGTGTCCTGGCAAGGAAAAACCGACCGCGCGTGGATGGCCTGGCACTGCGTGTAGACGAACGGGAGCGTCTTGTTGAACGTCTGCGGCGGAGATAGCCACTGGAGCGCGGAGGCGGTTGGGGCGGTGGTGTAGACGATTACGACGGAGGAGTGGTTGGAGAGAGTGAGGGTGAGGTGGCAGCCTTTGATTGGTTCGGGGGAGGAGAGAGAGAAAGGGAGGGGGGAGGAGGTGAGGGGGTCGAGGACGGAGAGGACGGTGAGGCCACGCGCGTCGAGGGAGAGTGGGCCGGAGTAAGGGGAGGGGAGGGTGAGGAGGGCGGAGGCGTGGATGAGGGAGGAGGAGAAGTCGAAGAAGAGAGAGAGGGAAATGTGGGTGGCGAGTGGGTGAGTCGAATCGGTGAACGAGTGAGGGTCGATCGGAGCCATCGGAGAAATCTGAGCTAGGGTTTTGCAGAGAGAGAGAGTGAGAAGTGAAGTCAAAATCGAATTTGGGGGAAGACGCTGTCAGGGTTTTTATTTTTTTTGGGCTTTTAAACTTTGGAGGGAGAAAATGGAATTTGGAGGGAGGTATCGGATACGGGCGGCTGTAGGATAAGGATGTGGTAACTTTTTACATTTAAAAATAGATGCTTTTGGTTTAACTTTATGATTATCTCTTCTTTAGCATAATTCTTTGCTTCTATCTCAAGGTCCAAAGTTGTTAGAGATTTTTAATGGTATACATTTTGAGGGTTTTTTTTTTTTTTTCGCTTAACAGTATAGTTTGACCAAAAAGAAATATAGTTGGGTTTTGTTGCAAAGCATGGTATGATTTACCCACATAGATTTGAGATGTAAAGTAAGGGCCCAAGGAGTTACATAGTAGATGCAATGACTCACTTGAATCATGTGATCTTATGGTTGTCAACATTGTATATACGAGTCAAATTCATTAAGGTTACTCTAGATCTACACCAAACTGGAATTATGTGATCTACATTCAATTTAGTTCAAATTTTATATTAAAATAATGGGAAAATAACTAATCAAACTCGAAAAATCAATTTCGATCCAACTCACACAGTAGTGTTCATCTGGTTAGTAATTGACTAAGAGATTCATAATCAGTCACGTTAGATTTACATCTAAATGTTGAAAACAAAATAACTAAACTTAAAAATAATTCTCTTCACTCTTAGATTTACATCCAATGGTGACCGATCATAAATCTGTTGGTCAATTACTGATCAGGTGAACATTACTGTCTAATCCACATAGTCATCTCCCAGTATGCTCAAATCCTACGCTTCAGCGCCTCTATAGCCCGATCCCATCTCTATATAACCTAATCGGTTCGTTTCAATAGACCAACACTAACCAAAAGCCAAGTTCGGTTCAAATCTCTGGTTCGCTCGAACCTAAACCGTTTACGAACAAACAACACCCGACCCGACCCGAATTCGCCCCATATATCCGATACGAGTAATTAGAGAGGCTAATCCTAGAGCTTTAGTTAAGGATTAGGCCCACATCATACAAGATCATTTTCTTAGCCCAGTGGAGCCTACATTGCATCAAAATCTAAACTAAACCCATTATTACAAAACTCCATCTCTCTCAGAAACTAAGGGAAAAAAAAAAAAAACCATCTTCTTCTTCATGCTCTGAAAGTTCAAAACTTTCCCAAAGAGAGCGTCTGAGAGAAGCTCTCTCTTATCAAACACAAGCTCACTGAAACCCTAGAAACCCCAGAAAATGGACGACTACACGAGGGAGATGATGGACCTCAAGACCCTCGTCACTCGGACCCTCGAAAAGAAGGGCGTCCTCGCCAAGATCCGGGTACGAATTTCCACTTTTACCCTCCATTTCCATCTCATTTCGTTAAAGCTTTCGCCTTTCGATCTACCCAGTTTGAATTCGAAGCTTAATTTGACCCGGAACGAGGTTTTTCCTCATTGGGTTCATTTCTGAGATGGGGGGGCCCATTTTCGGTTGACTCGGTCTAGGGTTTTGTAGCTTGGGAATTTAGGAATGCGATCCTTGTTTTGGGAAATTAGGCTGTGATTTGTGATTAGTGGAAGTTTTGGTGTTATTGTGAATAGGAAAGCTTGAATTTTGATGTGGAAAGTTGATTGTTTGGGTTTGTTTTTGTAGGCTGAGCTGAGAGCAAGTGTGTTTGAGGCGATTGAAGAGGAGGACAAGGAGATTGAGAAAGACGAAGGCTTGCCTCCGGCGCTATTGGGTAGCTGTAATGATCGTGCTAAGCAGCTTCATGCTTCTCCTTCGGGTGCGAGACGAATCCCAGGCTTGTCATTGCTTAAATGAGTGTTTGATTGTGCTTTTCGGTTTTGTATGCTTAATTTGGCATTGTCATTGTAGGGAGGTTGCTTACGGCATTGGTATGCGAGTACTTAGACTGGGCGCAGCTGAACCACACGATGAAAGTTTATCTGCCCGAGTGTAATTTGGTAATCAAGTGGACTTTTGGTGCTGAAAGTTTTGAGCTTTTGAATATGTTTTGAAATAGAGTGTTGTTTGTGTATTAACAATGTTGGTATTGAATGGCAGCAAAAGGATTCCTGGAAAGCTGAGTTGAAGGACTTCAGTAATAAGAATGGATATGACCTTAACAGAAATGGGGATAGTGGTCCTTTGCTTTTGGATGTGCTTGAAGGATTTTTGAAGTTTGAGGTTTGTTATTATCTGCTTTGTATAAAAACTGTTTAGTTTAATTCAATTAGCATTGAGACTGTAGTCTTGCATGGGAACGTTTTAAAGGATTTTTGAAGTTTGAGGTTTGCTATTATCTGCTTTGAACAAAAGCTGTTTAGTTTGATTCAATTAGCATTGAGACTGTAGTCTTACATGGGAACATTTTATTTGCTCTGAGGTACCTTTCCCTGATTATTGTGTCTAATGATGAATCAAATGCTGTTGATTGATCCATGATGTATTGTTTATATTGGCACACCTTAACCCTAGTTTTTCAGCCCAGAAGGAAATGTGTATATGTATGAAGTTAACTGGGGGGCATGTTTCTGCCTTCCATACTTGTGTTGAATTTATAAAAAGTATTTAGATCAGGTTTTGATTTAAAACTTCTTGTTGGATAAAAGCTTTAGAAATCATTGAGGCGTTGGTTCTGTGCTATATAAGTCAGTTTCACATTGCCCAAATGCAAGTTTTTTGATATTTGGTATTGATAAGGAATAACTTTTTGTCTGTCATTTGACTATTGAAGAAAGTCTTATAAAGAAACTTTTAGCCATGTACATGTGTAAAAGTTAGGAAATAGCATCCTATAGATCTATGAAGAGGAATGCCCTTGGGGTTCACAAAGTGATTGGCCATGAAGTAAATAGATACCGTGTTCATCGTGTATTGAGCACAACTATGTACAGCATTGCTAGTGGTTGAACAACTATGTACAGTAATGCTAGTTTAATCATATTGTGGGTACAGGTCTTTTGTAGAATTGAGCTGATAAGTGCAACTAGTGCCTATACATCAATGTCCCTGAAATATACATATGACAGGAGTTGGTAATCCCCAGAGTTGGGTTCCTTGAAGTGCAAGTCTAGAAGGATATTAAAAAGTAACCATTTTTAATGATTTTGCATGCATACTGAAAACTGATCTTTCCCTTCGTTGCCTACATGATTGTTTGTTTGGCAAGTTTTTCCTTTATTTGAGTTCTAACAATTAGAGCTTGTATGTACAGAATTTGTCTCAAGCAAGGGGTACTGGAAGGAGGCTAACTGCTTCAGAAGCAGAGGCCTTATCTAATTTAGACTCTAGGAACATGCGAAGACCTTCTTCGTCATCTGTTGCTGGAGGCTTACCTCCACTGGGAAGGTGCTGAACCCTACTGCTTTGAATCTTTTGTATTGATTTTGTCTCCTTTTGTATTTCTCTTAAAACTCTTAATTGATATTAGTTTTGTTATGTGCTAATGATAGGCCTGGTGCTGCTTCCCAGTCATCTGGTGAGTGAAAATTCTTATTTCTTATGTCCTCCATCTATTTGCTTGCCTTTGTTCTCTATCTGATACAATCTCGCATTCAGATCGAAGAGGTGGATCCTCCATGTCGAGCCACAGGAAAGATGAGTACAATTGGAGATATGACAATGAAGAACTTCCGGAAGCCATGGAAAACCTTCAATTGGATAAAAAAGCTCGAAATCTAACCACATCCTGGCGGTACGTTCTCAATTCCTAATACTAATATTCACATAAACATCAGGAAACACTTTATTTCCGAATAAAACTGAAGTTCAGCAGCAACTGTATCTGAGGACAGTCAGCCACTCAATAGTTCATGTGCATTGTTTCAGTCTCGCACTCATAGTTCATGTGCATTGTGTTCTAAGCTTTATGTACTTTATGTGACTGTGCAGGCACGCCGGAGATGGAAGTAGTGAGGATGACAGCAGGTCTGACCAGATGTAGCTGAATCAAGTGATGATGACAGCCTCTGTATAACTGCACCTGTATTTTATTCTGTATTTTCATCCTTTGATGATAGTAATTTTTATGTAAGATCATACTGTACTCTGATTTCATCTAGTGCGCTTTTCGAGTGTTCATCTGTATTTATTTAATTTCAATTTTGACCCTCTTCAAAAAAACTTAATATCAGTAATCCTTTCTTGCTTGCAAATTCTCATTCTCATTTCAATTTCAGATGTTAAATGTGCTGGCCTTTAGATGGAGACGAACTCGAGACGTGTCAAATCATGGTTTGCCCCGGGACGTTTGATATAAAAAAGAAAAGAAAAATGGACAAACATTTATAACGTGGCGCGTTTCTAAAACGCGAAAAGCTCAAAAGCTGAAGTCTCCTGGCTTTTAGGAAAAGCCAGAAACCCAAACACAAGTCTTCTTCTCTCTTTTTCTGCTTTCTATCGCAGCACTCATCAAATAATTGACTTTTGCCTTCCCTCCTTCTCCTTCCTCCTCCTCCCATGGCGGTTCTGAGCCGCGTTCTGAGACTGAGAGCGGCAGGACTAGACCGCTTCGTCGTCCGGAGCTTCCAGTCGTCGTCGTCGTCGTGGCGAAATTCCGAAATTGACCCCAAGGCGGCGGCGGTGCTTCCTTTACAGCGAGACGTCAAGGACAGAAATGTCCAGTGGGTTTTCCTCGGCTGCCCCGGCGTCGGCAAAGGCACCTACGCCTCTAAACTGTCGACTCTCCTCGGCGTGCCGCACATCGCCACCGGCGATCTCGTCCGCGACGAGCTCTCCTCCAAAGGTCCTCTAGCTCACCAGGTGCTTAGGGTTTTCAACTTTCCCAATTCCAGTCGTTTTGATAGACTTTTTCTTCAATTTCGGAGAATTTGATTGAAATTTGAGAGCAATTTGCAGCTTGAGGAGGTTGTGAATCAAGGAAAGTTGGTTTCGGATGAGATTATAATAGACTTGCTGTCCAAGCGTCTTGAAGACAGCGCAGCTAAGGGTGAAACTGGCTTTATTCTTGATGGCTTCCCTCGCACGATTCGGCAGGCGGTGAGTTTTCCATAGAATCTTGATCAAGAATGTAGCTTTACTTGTTAATTGTTAGTTGTTTAGTATATTTATGCGGTTTTGATTTGAAGTTTAAAGGTAAGGTATGAATCGTGTGAATGGTGTTGTCACTGTTTCCCATGGCATTGTAATGAGGGTGAAAGATATTTGAATTCTTGTTGGGACATTGATCTTACAAGAAAGGCGTGAGAGGATGTTCTAGAGTGGAGATGTGGCGTGATCGAATTGGCACTTAGAGGGTAAGTTGCTGCTGCTAGGGATTAGTTGAGATTCGTCGAGTTGAAATGTACACATGAACCTAGGGTGTGTGAGGAGTGATCGCTTGGTTATTGTGTTGTAGCTGTAAAATGAGTATCCTGATGACATGGTTATGGTATTTCTGTCTGGCTTCTGTTGGTTTTATAGCTTATGCATCTTTTGAATCTGCCGGTCTGTGTTTGCAACACGGTTTCCCTTTGCAATATGTTTGCTTATGGAAGTCATGTTGTACTTAGCTTTTTAAGTTACTTTGGTTTTAATCGCATTAGCTTGATGTGAACAGAGATAAGTTCATTTACGTATAAAAGAGACCCATTCCTCAGTTCTGCATGTTGAATTCCCGCATAATTTAAAGTTTGAGTACAAATTTCATTGAACATTACATGAACACTGTGATTTCACTAGTGTCCTGATGCAGTGGGACTTTTCAGGTCTTGCATGTGAATTTCTTTACTTTTAAAATGGCTCCAATGGCTTGTGCTGCTTTTTGTGTGATGGCAATTATGTCCTGACGTTCCACTAATTCTACCCTACCTGTCCCCATGCCCTTCATTCAGTTATAAGTTATGATTTGCCTTCTAAGGTTTTGTAACTTTACAGGAAATTTTAGAGGGAGTAACAGAAATCGACTTGGTAATCAACCTAAAGCTTCGTGAAGAGGCTTTGCTTGCAAAGTGCCTTGGAAGAAGGATTTGTAGCGAGTGTGGAGGAAACTACAATGTTGCCACTATTGACATTAAAGCTGAGGAGGGGAACCCTAGCATGTACATGGCTCCACTTCTTCCGCCTTCACATTGTGCATCAAAGCTCATCTCACGATCTGATGACACTGAAGAAGTTGTCAAGAGACGACTACATATTTATAATGAAAAGGTATTGTTTATGCATCTTTGGAGTGTCCTCTTCCATCATTTCAAGAAGCAACTAAGTAGTGTATCGTACATGGCTGAGCAACTAACTAGAGTATAGTCCTGTAGGAGGTTTCTGTGCATATATAGACAAAGTTCATGAAAAGGCTATTATGCCAACATTGATTCGTTGGAACATGTGACAACGTTGAGCCTGCATTTAGACATTGGCTGTGAAGACATGCTTATGCCATTAGTAAATGAGAATAACTATAAAGTCACTAGTCAGCAACAATAACAAAATTTTAGGATTTTGTTTTAGCTAATGATTTGAGTCTCTCATATTATGTTGTTCTTGCAGAGTCAACCTGTAGAGGAGTTCTACCGCAGTCGGGGAAAATTGTTAGAGTTTGATCTTCCCGGAGGGATTCCGGAATCCTGGCCAAAGCTGCTTCGAGCTTTAAACCTGGAAGATCATGACGATAAACAATCTGCTGCAGCATGATTTGTAAATTCGGTACCAATATACATTAAGTTGGTTTCCGTTAGGAAAAGTAAAGCTAGATCAATCATTCTTTGCATGTCAGGGAAGCTGGTGCATTAATTATAAATTTGAAAGGAAAAACTCCTATATGCAATAAAAGCACAAAGAGGCCCATTTCCTTTCGAGTTATATAAGTTGCTGTGGGTCTAGTTTGGGGAGGTAAGCATTGTGATGGTCAGTCAAGTTGTTGTTTGAACAATTATTCTTTTTATGGGAAGCAAGTATTCATAGCAGTCCTATTTTGCCAGTTTTTATGAATATTGTTTGTGAATTGTGAAGTGTGAAGTGTGAAGTCTGTTCAAGAGATCCGCCACCTTTCAATGGAGGTGAGCTTGAAGTTTACCTGCTGCATGCTTTCGCAGAGTTGACATGAAAATGAAATGATGAAATCACATTCACACCTTTTCTCCAAATTAAGCAAAGTTTTTCTCAACTTGAAAATTCATAGCTGTTTTAATCTCTTCTTATGAACACAGAGCTGAATCCTGTAGACTGATTAGTTTGCAATTCCAGCATGACTAAAATATCCAAATCTGCATAGAAACAAACACAGAAGATCGATATCATATGTTTACATAACAAAGGTGAGCATATGTAGATGCAAGAAATGCTACCACCTCTCTAAACTACAAAAGCAATTCGTATGGAGCCATGTATGACTGTGAAGAAAGACTAAGAATAAACAGGACGACCTATAGCTTTCCTTTTCATTTTCATTCCCACATGTCTTGGTGGCTGTCCTTTCATGTCTATACACTTGGTTCGGCGGTGGCTCCCCAACCCTAAATTCCAGCCTCACAAACAAACAAGAGAAGCACACTAAATAGTGTATACCTTCTTGCTACCATTAAAAGCTATAGACGTTTAAGTATGGCTGTAAATCGGTTTGACACCCCTCAAGTTATTATTGAGCTCGGCTACACAATGCTCATCCACTTACCCGTATTCGATTTCGACATGGGTTGCCAGTACCAAGGATGATCAAAACTACGATCAACATGATGTTGAGGAGTAGATTGTGAGTAGCGATGTCAAAACTATGATCAACATGATCAAAACAATACGATATTGTGATCAAAACTATACTCACCTTTGATTTTTATTTGTTGGCATACCTTATTTGCAGTATGTAACTTCCGGCATGTACTTGTCTAGTGTGTACTTTAACTGGGGCTTCGATCACTTCCATTTTGTGCCTCAAACTCATATGTTCACCGTCACATATTTGAAGCTCACATTAAAATAAAATAAAAGTTAGACTGGGCACTAGGGTGTGCTCTGTTGGTTCAGTTCGGCTTGGTTTGATGTCCAAACTGTCAATTTTGGTTTAGGGTTTATACTCGGTGTGATTCAGTTTTTAATATTTTAATGCTATTTAGTTTAAATTAGTCGTTTTATGACTTGAAATCATAACCGAACCGAATAAAAACGGTTTGGTTGGATGTAACTATAAAACGATCTTGTATTAGTTATCTGTGGTTTACCAATTTACTTCTTCAGTATGGTTTAGATCGCTTAACGTGTTTTCAGTGCCACGCTCATTGGACACACTAAAATGTTGCAGTTTTTCTAAATTTTCTACGTCTACAGACATTTTGAATAATCTGTATGATCAATCTGCATTGGAATGCCATGAAATATATGAAATTTTACATTCTCTAGTGAATGCAACTAATTTTCAGTGAACACTTGTCACACTTGTCTCTTAAGTTTCATGTAGGAAACAAATATCAATATTTTCTTGGAAACTTCAATTCATTTATTTCAAGAAAACCAAAACGTCCAATCAGATTGAACTACACGAAGTTGAATTGAATTTCAAAGCATGGTAATGATGATTGTCTATTTGCATTACTCTGTCCTATGCCTCTTGACGCTCTTTTGAGGAAAACCAATAAAAGCTGGTAACTTACAAATATGGTACTCCCTACACCTTCAAATACCAGCTCTACCCTCACTATTCCAGTTGCAACACCAGGACTTTAGAGCAGAGGAGGGGCGTTTTGGTCAAACAAAGATTTAAGACACCATTTTGACTTCAACTCTTTGCTCTTACCGGTACGAAAAAGAAAGAGAAGAGGAGAAGAGACAACAGAGAACTCAGCTTAGCTCTCTGCATGTCTGTAATTTTGTACGCCCTGCTGCTCTGTATACTGTATCTTCTCCCCGCAATCTGGTTCTCTCTTTCTCTACAGCAACGTTTCCTCTGTTTCTTTCCATGTTCATCATATCTCCAATGGTGGTGTTTTTTGTGTGGATCATTTTCTCATGCATTTTGTCTTTCTTGAGTAGAAAAAAATGAACCTTTATGGTTACTTTGATGTGAATGTACGTGGTTTCAGGTTTCAGTGAGAATGACTGAAACTTTATTTTGAGTGTTTAGTTTGTGATTTGGTGTGAGCAAGTCTTCTTGAAACTTTTTGTTCTTCTTTTTTGGGTAGAAACGTTTGATCTATTTGAATCTTAAGGTTTTGAGTTGAATGACTATTTTATATGTGGTGGGTGTTTTTATTTAGGTGTGGAAGTAAAACTTTTGATTGTGAATGTAGAATCTTTGATCTGTTGTATGAACATTGTGCTACTTTTTTTTTGTGTGGAAAAGTTGCTCAGTTTGTGTAGCTTATCATATTTTTAGCTAGAAATGTTAAACTTTTGTTTGCGTCTGTGCTGATTTGGTGTAATTATCCTGACTGCTTTGTGATGATATCTCTGTTTTGGGCAGGAAAGTGTGGAGTTTTGGTACTTAAGTTCATGGATTATAGGCCTGTCTCAGCCAGAACAAGGTCGAAGACACTGTTGAAACTTAATGGGGAATTGAAGAAGAGCAGTGGGGTGACTCCAGCCTCAAGAAGTGAGAAAATGAGGAGGTCCAACCAGGCTTCTGTTTCTCATGTGGGTGAGTCTAGTACTAGGAAACAGAGTTTTGAGTGGGTTGCTGGTAATGTGGAATATCTGGATAATCAACAGAATTATGAAGTTTCAGTGAGTTTTGATTCTCGAGAGGGTGTCACAAAGATGATGATGGATAGTGATGATGTTGAAGTAGTAGTTTCTAATGGTAAAGAGGGAGGAAGAGGAGGAGTTGATGTTGATGATGTGAGTGATTGTGGAAGTGATGAGGATGTGTCATCAACAGAGGGAGACGACAGTAGTGATGGAAGTGTGTCTCCGACAGAAAAAAAGTCCTCTGAGGAAGAATATGATGAGGAAAGTGATGAAAGTGTGTCCTCGACAGAGGAGGCAGAATCTGATGAGGAAAGTGTTTCCTCATCAGATGAAGACAGCAGTGAGGAGGAAAAGGAAGAGGAGACCGAGTTGACAGGGAAGGATGAGAAAGAGTGCAAAGGAGAAAGTGTGGATGTTGGTTTGAAGAGAAAGAGAAATGATGAGGATGATCTGCATTGTTCTTATGGTCCGGATATTGATGACAGAAGCGAGAAAGTAAGCAAAGGGGAAACTGTTGAGGTTGGTCTGGAAGGAAAGATAATTGATAACTGTGATGATCTACATTCTTCTTCTTCTTCTTCTGGTCATGATATCAATGACAGAAGTGATCCATTGGGGCAGGCAGAGGCTGTCTTGGCTGAAGTGAGAACCGGGTGTGATAAAAGTGATGATTACAGGGATGAGAGAGTTTGGAAAGAACAAAGTGTTGGTGTTGGTTCAAAAGAAAACAGAACTGGTGATGTGCGTAATCAATGCAAAAATTCTGAAGGGGACAGTTCCCTTACCAAGAAAAAGAGCTCAAGGGCACCAATACAGAAAAGGGTACCTACTGTTGCATTTCAACCCCCAAAAGTTGAAGGTCTTCCTTTGAGGTTCACTTTTGTTAAGCAGCCAACTATTCCTGAGAAGTCAGACTATGACATAGAAGTTGAAAACCTTTTGGTCGAATATAAATTTGCTATGGCATATGACAATGCTTCTACTATTTTGAAGGTATGCATAAATCAATCTTTCCGTACTCTGTTATTAAGAAGTAAACTCTAGTCCTTGTAGTGTTTCATAACTATAGATATAATGCTTACTTAGGTGTCTGATATTATTGTCAGTCAGTATGCACTTATACTGCAGTATTTCTGTAAATTGTTCCGGCATGGCTGAGTTCAAAAACATAATTATGTTTTTCACCCTTTGTTTAAAATCATTAGCGTCGTAGGCTAACATAGATTTCAGCAAAAACGTGTATATGCATTATACATGGAAGCACAAAGTATGAATGCAACTGCATCATATCAGTGATCAGTCAGCTATATTTATTTAATCCGTTCCTTATACTGATAAGTCTAGGGGTTTCTTTGATTTTCACTTCTCATTTGATGCCACTCTGGTATCATAACAATAACAATAATTGATAACAAATAAATATATCATGCTCTTACTGATGTTTCATATTTGAGGATCTATGTGCATGCCTCAGTGATTGATTTTGAATTTAGTTTAAAGAGTAGTTCTTCCAATAGGGTCATTGGTGTTTAATTGACACAAACTTTAATGATATCCAGGCTAAAGAAAACAACTTTACAAGATCTGATAATAACAGAAACGATGTCAATGCTGAGACCTATGGTGGTAGTTCAGAGACGGCAATTAATAATGGGAGAACAAGTGATTTGCAGACGTTACTCAACGAGAATGAAGCTGTAAGTATGAATTTATTCATTTATTCATGTTTTCTGAGTTGACATTGTTAATCTTTCGTTTATCATACATCTGAGATCTGGCTGGTCAGTACATTACTGTACTAACCATCCCTATCCTATTATTCCAATAGTCAACACAGCTACTAGATTGACATAAACTTTTTACTGATTATTCAGGCCAAAGGAAATCACGGTGAGATGCATGGTGGTACTTCGGAATCTGGTTTCACTAAAGGCAGTAAATTTGATGTGCAGAGTGTTTGCAAGAAGGGTGTCAAGGTACGAAAGTCTAACTTTTATATTCTTTTTTCCTGAGTCGCCATTATCATTTTTTCCCTTGTTTGTAGCAAGTATATATGTAACATCGGGCGAGCTAATATGTAGATTGTAGTGAAGCGTGAAGCATCTTTCATGAGTTTCATCTTTTGCCAACACATGCATGTAGCTGTTCTACTTTATTTTGACACAAACTTTCATGATTATCCAGGCCAAAGGAAACAAGTTTTCAAGGTCCAATAATACAGGAAAGGATGACAATGGTGAGACATATGGTGATGGTCATCTGAAAGCATATAAGAAGAAAGCAGGGGTTAAGAATCTTGCCAACAAAAAGGGCACTAGAGCACCAAAAGAGTGCAATGCGTTTTCGATTCTTTTAGATTCAATTTATGACAAGGAAGAAGTGTCAGGGAAAAAATTACCTCATTGTTGGGATAAATCCCTCAGAGATGAAGCTCCAAAAGATGATGCTCCAAAAGATGAGTCTCTTCCATTGTTTTTCACGTTTGGTCATCCGCCAAGTCCTCCACCAGAGAAGTCAGATTTTGAGATAGAAATAGATAACCTTTTTGACGAATATAACTTAGTCGGTATATCTGGCGAGATTGGTTCCACTGATTTTAATGTGGTAGGTTGACATAACTAGCACTCCTAAAATTTAATCTTTACAAGTACATACTTAACTATGAATTTCATAGCATATTAGTACATGCTTAAATATGGTATTAAAGCCTAATATTACTTGTTACTATGCTGCATCATGACATCTTCTATAATTGTACTGTTTAACATCAGCTTGATATGTTTCTTCCATAAGATTGTTCATAACTGAAAGTTTGGTTGGCAGGTTGAAACTAATGACTCAGTACCTCCTGGTAAGGAAGTTACTCAGCATGTCCTTTGTAGTCAAGGGAAACACAATCTTGTACTTGATGAAGAAATAGGACTTATATGTCGATTCTGCCGTCATGTGCATCGGGAGATCAAATATATTTTACCAGACTTTGTAAGTCTTGCAATCTTTTATTCACATTCCTTTCAAGTTTTAATTAAAATTCATCGTGTTAAGTATTCTGGTGCTTTATATTTCAGTAAAATCTCTTAAAGTATCATTTAAATCTTTTGATATGCTGAATACAGAGTTGTGTGTTGAAACATGCATTAGTATGCATCCTTTGTTGCTTTATAAAGTCTAATGTCTAAATCTGATATGTTACTTTTCCTTGGTTGTGATCATTCCAGGCTCCAAACCCTTATGGAAAATATGGGAAGAGGTTCTATGAAGAAGGCAATCAGTCTATCCTTGATGATCTTCAGTGTAATGACCATAACGATTCTGGAGTTAGTTTCCATTCTCATACTGAAGGCACAGTGTGGGACTTGATCCCTGGTGTGGAAAGTGATATGTATCCTCATCAGCGTGATGGTTTTGAATTTATTTGGAGGCACTTAGCGGGTGGAACTCAGCTTAAAAAGTTGGCACAACCTACTGATTATGAAGGTGATGGATGCATTATATCACATGCACCTGGAACTGGGAAGACTCGTCTGACTATCATCTTTATCCAGTCATACATGAAGTTCAACCCATTAAGCAGGCCACTCATAGTTGCTCCACGCACCATGCTCCTTACTTGGGTAAGAGGAGTTTAAGAAATGGGGTTTTGACATTCCCTTTCACAATCTTAACAATCCTGACTTCACTGGGAAAGAGGATGAAGCAGCTCGCAACCTTGTGAAGGATGGTAAAAAGTCAGAAATGACAAACTTGACCCGTGTAGTGAAGCTAATGTCCTGGGCAAAGACAAGAAGCATCTTGGGGATTAGTTATTCACTGTTTGAGCAGATTTGTGGAGTTCATACCAAGAAAGGAAAACATCCACTTTCTCCAAGACGAGTAGAAGAAGTTGAGCAAATGAGTAAAATCCTTCTTGAATTTCCTGGTCTTGTAGTATTTGATGAAGGGCACAATCCTCGCAACGAGCAGAGTTACTCATGGAATACTCTTTTGAAACTGAAAACAAGAAGGCGCATTCTCCTCTCTGGAACTCCTTTTCAGAATAGTTTTGAGGAGCTCCACAATACAGTCCGTTTGGTGAGGCCTGAGTGGACCACCAATCTTACCTGCCTTGGAGGTTTTGACAAAAAGCAACGGCCTTCACACCAAACGCGAGGCAGAAGAAGCAACGTAAGGAAAGGCCATTTTGCTGATGATGATAATTCAAAACGAGCCAGAGAGGTCAGGAAAATGATTTCCCCATTTGTGCATGTATACAAAGGCACCATACTGCAAGACAAGCTTCCCGGGTTAAGGAACTCAGTTGTCGTTTTACAGCCAACAGCTTTACAGCAGAGATATTTAGACAGAATTCAAAAGATTCGAAGTACATTCAAGTATGAAGTAATAGAGGCTAGAATAACTATCCACCCTTCTCTATTGCTTAATGAAGAACGTTCTACGTTTTTTGAGGAAGATGAGTATTCAGGTGACTGGGAAAGCCTAACTGAACTGAAGTTAAATCCTGGATGTGGGGTTAAGGCAAGATTTGCAGTTGATCTCATTCGCCTTTGTCAAGCTACGAATGAAAGAGTTTTGGTATTCAGTCAGTGGGTTGATCCATTGTACTTGATTAGGGACCTGCTCATATCTCAGTTTCGGTGGGTGGAAGGAGACGAGGTCATATATATGGATGGAAAATGTGATGCAAAGCAACGCCAATACTCAATGAGTAATTTCAATGATCCATCCACCAAAGTAAAAGTACTGTTAGCAACAACTAAAGGCTGTAACGAAGGAATAAGTTTAGTTGGAGCTTCAAGGGTTGTACTACTTGACGTTGCATGGAACCCATCTGTCGAGAGGCAAGCAATATCACGAGCATACAGATTGGGACAGAAAAAAATTGTGTCCGTCTACCATCTTCTCATGGCTGGGACAAGAGAAGAGGGCAAATACAACCGCCAGGTTGAGAAGCATCGATTGTCTGAATTGGTCTTTTCTTGTTCGGACGCAGAAGCTGCCAAGAAAATCCCAGCAGCCGTTGCAGAGGACAAGATTTTGGAAGAGATGGTTCAGCACCATAAACTGAAGCATATATTTGAACAGATAACATTGCTGGATGAAGCCTCATATTTGGATGAAGTTTTTTTGTAAATTTCCTGATCTCTGAAGCTGAATTCACAGTTGAATACAATTGTTTTAGTCTACCATATCTTGCTGTTATTTCTTTATCATGCTCTAGGAAAACATATTGCCTCCATTAGATTCTAAAGCATCTCTTTTTGCATTTATTTTCTGGGCTTGACAGATGAAGATTCTAAAGCTATTGAAGTTGTTACTTTTATAGAAAAGGTACTTTGAGGATGGGGGGAGAAGTACGGTAAGATATTTGTCAAAATGTAACTCTGTAATGAATGCCTGATCTTTCAATTAATCAAAGACATTGTAACTCAGTAGGTGGCTATAATATATGTGGCTTTTGTGATTTTTGTAAACTTGATAAGAATTCAATTGTTTGCACTTTCCACCATTACATGTCTGATACAGGTTCAAAGAAGCAAAGGCATAGGGAGGATCATCAAGTTTCTATCTGTCGCTGTTATTTCTTAGTGATCTTTTGGCAGTGTTGAAGATCACAGCATCTGGAAAAGATCAAACTATTAGCTGTCTATCATGCTTGTCTTGGCTTAACAGTACTCTTCTACATGTTTTAGTGTATATAGCATTTAGGTTTCATGGAACTAACGGAAGTATTCAGACCAAGTTCTGGGAATTAGAAGATAAACTTGACAATGTTTTGGCAACTCTGGATGTCATTTCTATAGCTTAAATATGGATGTTGATTCTTTTTTGCTTTCTTTTCTGTCACATAAAAGGAAACACTTATAGACCCAATAACGAATAGAGACATCACAAAAACATCACTACTCACAATGTTTCCATCACTTTACTTGGACATTCTTATTCGTAGACACATTCTAGAGAGATAGAAGATAGAACAAAGTTGATGACAGTATCTAGACTAGCCAGAATAACCTTGATGTTGAATTTTGAGTGTGATGAGATGCCCTCTAAATAAATTGGTGACAATGACATGCACTGAAAATGGGATGACAGTCAACATTATATTCCCAAGCAAGAAGAAATGTTTTGCCTAATCAAACACGCATGCAGTTTGGGAGCTCCGATAGCTATATGCATCCAGAATTTGAGATTACTCACGTATTCATGGTCCACATCAAGTTCTGCTTCCAGGATAGAAATACTCAACACTGTTCTCCTTAACCTTAAAATGGAAATTACACAGCTTGTTTCTTGATCTCTCTCCATCATTAATGCTCCTGTTCGCAACTGTCAACTGCAACCAATAAGAACAATGAGGATTTTGTGAGATGATTTATACCAAGGAACGTAGGATTGTAATACAGCCAGCATCTGAGGATACAACACAAGAAAAATAACGGAAAACAACTATGATAGCTATGGATATATCACTGACAGCTGAAATGACATAATTAAAGAAACTAAAATCAGCAGGAGCACAAACATGTTTTCAAATCAAAGCAGCAAATAGTACATTTCCGTAATGATCAAAGACTTGAAACATAAACCAGTAATCAGTATCTATTATCTAATAAAAAGGGGAACCTTAGAGAAATGATGAGAGCAAAGAACATTCTACACAATCTAGGAAACAAACAAGAGTATTTTCTATCACTCTCTCCAGGTGAAGACCGGCAGCCAACGAACAACCATGGCCAAAAAACCATTACCAGTTTTATCTACTAGTCTCAACATTTCCAAAAATTATTCATAGACGAGTCTAATACGATCAACACAGTTTTATCTCGTAGTCTCACAATACCACTTTTTACCTAGTGAACTATAAGATTAGTAAAGTCAAAGAAACTAGAATCATGATTTTGTATACTAGAAAAGCTATTCTAAACCTATATTAGAAAAGCTACTTAAAGAATCTCTATGTAACAACAAGAACACATTGAAAGACAAAATGCGTCCTAGAAAGTACCTGTCCGTGCACATCTGAGGCCAAACCAGTGGCCAAAGGTTCTGCCTTTATCAGTATATCGGCTAGGTACTCCATCTGTAAAATCAGTGTAGGCCTCCCCATGCATGAATAAATGTCCTCGTGATTGAGCATGACTAAGGAACATCCCTGTGACAAGAGATTAACCACTACGATAAACATAACTGAGTGAAAGTACCGCAACTGTAGAAAACAAAGAGCAGTTTCAGATTGATTCCTTACGAATTCTGATATCAAAGTGTGGCAGTAATGCAGAAAATCCAATACAAGATTTGTAGATCCCTTAGCAGCCACCTCCATTAGAGAGACATCGTCTATCATAACAGTAACACGGTTCTTGTTTTCCTCAGGCAAGGCACTTATCGTCTTCAGGATTCTCCCATACAAAGAAACCAGTCCACCATCACCACCTTTTCCATCATCTCCACCTAAACCAATTTCACAGGACACTTCGTCACAAATTTAATCACATAAAGAAGAAATACTCAGCATACTTCAAAACAACCAATATTAACAACTTCTCATCCATTAACTAACTTCGACGATATGACTACATCATGCACTAAACAAAAAAGCTTATTGGTGTATAAAAAGAAGGCCTTTTATACCTGAATTTCTCACCTGGGCAAAAATCCCTAAGCATATCAAAGAAGAAGAATTTACTATTGTCTCTTTGCACAGCCAAATTGCAGCCCTGTTATCAAAACACACCCAAATATTAAAATCCCAATTCAAATTCACATTCATACAAAAAGAAATTACATTTTCTAATATGAACAACTAAATTCAGCAATAAAGAATTGAACTTTGGTTAACAGAATGAGTGGGATTACGAGTTTTCGGAGGATTCGATCGTAGTGAGAGAAGGGTTGTGCGAAGGCGACGAAAACGACGACGTTTGAGGAGTGAAGAGGCTGAGAGAGAGCGCGCTTGAGCAGGTGGTGGAGGACGAAAGCGGCGCTGGTCTCGACGCAGTCTTCGAGGAGGACAACGCGGCCACTGAGGTGTTGAAGCCCTAGAGCTTCGTCCAATAAGCTTCGGGTCTCCATCTTCTTCTTCGTTGAAGCAAAAGGACTGAGATTTAGGGTTTAAGGACTGGGAATTTGGGGTCTTGATTTCAACGGTTTTGTTGTTATTTTGGGTAGGACCGGACATCTTCTTGGTTTTAGGACGAAACCAAAACTTAAATCCGAATTATTTGATTTAAGGTTTTTTCCAACCGAATTCAGATTCCTTTTACTTGAATATTCGGCCCATCCGAATTTTCAGATCGGTTTGGGTCGGTTTCTGTTTTGGTCCATATTTGAAATTTTTTTTGCCCATCTACTATCTCACTGTAAAGTTTAAGTTTAAGTTTTTAACTTGAATAACATGTTTTTTTATAAGTACCAATTTACTCCCAATCTTTTCAGTGAGATAGTAAATGGGCAAAAAGTTAAAGTTTTTTTCTTGGAAAGTTGAAATTTCAACAAGCAATCCAATTCACTCTCAATCTTTTCTAGATTAACAGATTTTTTCAAGAAATGAGTTGAATGAGAAATTGTCTTTTTCAGTGTGGGAAAGTACACTGTAAGTAGAGATGAAATCAACTAATCATAATAACATTTCAGGTATATAAATTATATATATTTACACATTATATAATTCGGATTGGTTCGGTTATTTTCGGTTTGTTTAAGAGTTTGAACCGAATGCAATCTGATCTAAACCGATTCGGTTTGCTTCACTACTTGTTTTGACCCAAATGGTTTGGTTCGATTATCCAATCCGGTTTTTCGGTTCGGTTAAGTCGGTTTTTTGCACACATTCGGTTAAATGCTCAGCCCTAATTTTGGGGGATTTCTCAGATATATATGGTGTTTTTTACCGCGCGCTTTTGCCTTCTTCTCTTTTTTTTTAACATTTTTATCCTGCCCGTTCAATCACTATTTTAGCCCAGTCTAGTTGAGGTTGTGAGCTACTGAGCTAGGGTTAAGGCCGTGAAACGGTGCGGTGACATTCAGAATGTGGCCTCGTGTCAGCGGGTGTTGTGATTGTGAGTAACCGTCTTTCGCGAATGCGATACGATACATATCGGTTGGTTTGTATGACTAATGGACGTATTGTTCTTTTACTAATGGTATTGACTGTTGAGATGTTCATAACAATGCAAGATGCGAATGATGAGTGGTGACAATACGTCACACTTGGAGAGGCCAATAACATTATTTTTATCAAATAAACAACTAATATATTACAACGCGTTTGTTATGAGTTGAATTCACAACCTCTCACATATAATGAGAGACTTCTACATGCCACTATACCAAACAATATTGAGCGAGGCCAATAACATTTTGAGAATGTTTAAAGATCAATTATTTGTTAGTCATAAGAAATTTGATTTCTCTATTTGACTCTAATAGTGACACTATGTTTTAAATGTTAATATCTGAACTGAAAATCCAAATTTACTCTTTTGCTCACGTAATATGGCTTGTTGGTATATGTTAACCCGCCATAATGGAGGCCACAAATTTAAATTTCACCGATGTAAAGATGAAGAAGATCATGATTCGACTAAAGATATTAAATAATGTAATAATAAGAAAGTACAGCTATATTTTTTCTTTTCATTCTTGCCAATGAACAAAAGGTTAATTTAGCCAGTCACCTAATTTGACAAAGTTGCTGTTCCAAAGCATCGATTATAGCACTAAAGTCGACCAGAACGACGAAAAGGATGTTGGTGATACAAATCTTACGATTAAGAAGTAAATCGAGATGACCTTTTCATAGAAACATTAATCGGTTATGATGTCCATGACTCCATAATTAGGCAATTAGCTGGCATTCTACTGTTCCTAGCCGTCCAAATGCACCTCTGCATTTTCAGTCAATAATCTTAGTTTTTTGTTTTTGTTTTTGTTTTTGTTTTGTTTTTGGATTCGATCAATTTCAAATACACTTCTTAGTTTTTTTGTTTTTTTGGTGAAAAAATACACTTAGTTGTTTATAGTGCATTGCACATCTTTAGGGTATTGACTTTAACACAGACAGTCAGACTCTTAATTTCATTTTTTAGTTTCAAGTTTTCAAATGCAGCTACATTTTAAGAGGGTAAAACAATAAAAAATAAAACTCTCTACATATCATGTTACATGACGTCATTGAATCTCATTCTAAGACTAATTTTTTAACGTATTGCTTAAAACTTTAATTAGTAATTCTAGCCTTTTGAAACTACTTATTTTCTATTTGTAATTATGTGGAGAGTAATAGTATGATGATATTCAAATGGAAAAAGAAAAAGAAAAAAAGGTGGTGAGTAAAAGTGACCTAATTGAGTGAGTCAAAGTGAAAATATTGGACATTTGGAGACTCTATGATGTCATATACAACACTCCAACACACAAGGAACACCCTTTGGCAAAAATGGGTCCAACAATGAAAAGATTATATAGTAGAGGAGTGAATAGGGTCATAAGACCCTGTCTGAGTTTCAAGCAAATAAAAAGAGTCTCTGCCTGATTTTCAAGCCTATCTGTCTTTCCAAAGTAATATTGAGGTTAAAGAGACAGAACCAAAAGCCATGAGTTGGTTCTTGTGTTCTGGAAAATCAAGCACAAATGCAAAGAAGAAGAAGAAGCAGAGTTCTAAGCCAGCAGATCAGATCTCATCACTTTCAGGTATCTCCTTCCACAATGCCGAAAATGCTTCATCAAAAACAGAGTCAGATTGTTAATATGTTTGAAAAGACTTGACCTTTATTACTGGTTTTATGCATTGCCTTGATTTGCTTCAGAATCTCAGATTAATGTATGAAATGTCATCTTAGTGATTTGCTTGAATTTATTTTCTGGGTTTATGATTACAGTGATTTGATTCATGTTTCTTTTATCACCCATATTGGGTTGATGGAGATTTGTTTACAAGTAGTTTTTGGCATTCTGAGTTGTTGTGATTCTTGAGTAATGTGAGTTGTTTTCATCATCAAGTGTCGTTCTCATACAGTACCTACTGTTAGAGACCCATTTCTCCAATTCAATGATTTTGTTATTTCAATATTTGAGTGACAGACATTGAAGCTAAAAATGATGAGCACGATCAAAGATTATGATAAACTCAATTGCTCCCAGTTTCCTTTCTTTGAAATCAACTGATTTTGCAAAGCATTTGTGAGGATTCTAATTTGAAGGATTAGGGAGAGATTAGTTCCTTTATGGATTTCAGTTTGATATATGTCTTCATCAAGTTTGAAAGCCATGCATTGCTGTAGGGAGAGTTGATTTGATCCTCGTAGTTCAGACAATGTCTGTGGTCTATAGATGTTCTGAGTTGAATGTCACAGTGGAGACAATTTTGTGTATACTGTCTGTCTACAGAGATGAGTTGTTTGTGTTGTTTCATAGGAAAAATCCAAGCTTGAATTATTGTCCTTGTGCTCTTCTAAAAATCTTATTGATTGTAGTAGGATTTCTTTGTATTTATAATGTCATCTATGTTTCTCTTGGACATTACTGCTAAGTAAACTGTTTCATACTGGTGCCCTGGTTTTTCTCACTTTATTCTTTCATTCAGATCAAATGAAGGCAAATTCAGCATTAAAGGAAGGGTGTAAGGGTAGCGGCTCTGATCACATTGCAGCACATACATTTACATTTCGCGAATTGGCAGCTGCAACGAAGAATTTTAGAGCAGATTGTTTTGTGGGTGAAGGAGGTTTTGGTCAAGTATATAGAGGGCACCTGGAGAGTACTAATCAGGTTCATCCAAACTTTTACCATTTCATCTGAATGAAAATTACAGCTTTTATGACTTGTTTTCTGTGTTCAATAGGTGGTTCAAGTGTTTAACAACCTCACCTTAAGATTCTATTTCCCTCATTTTATGTTGTTAGTTTTAGAAATTAGAGTTCTATACAGTTTTAGGGATCACTTCAAACATATATAAGTATCTGTAGCATGAGTTTAGCTACCATATTATTTGTTTTTGAGGAACAAAAAAAAAAACAAAGGTAGTTAAAAACTCATGCTACAGATACTTATATATTAAGCTTGTTCTTACACTGAGAAAGTAGACTGGGGGCCAAACTTGGCCAAAATCTAAAATTATTGTTCTCTGGTGAAAAGTCATCACTTCATGTAATACGAGAAATATGCAAGTACAGTTGGCAAACTAATCTCCTGATGATCTCCAATATTTGAAGGTCCTCAATGATTGCAGATATCATGGACATACATCTATTGTGGTGTTAATCATTGTTTAGTGCAATATGTTGGTGGGATGGTTTGTTATCATATTGATGCTTTCTATTGTTATTGAAACTTTATAAACTGTACTAAAGATTCTTGTTGTTTTGTTTTGTTTCTGTTTCTTTGTGGTTGATTTATTTGACTTTACATGCTAGGCTTATATTAAGACTGAACCTTGATCCTTTCTGGTGTGTAGGAAGTGGCTATCAAGAAACTTGATTCTAATGGACTTCAAGGGAACAGGGAATTCCTTGTTGAAGTGTTAATGCTAAGCCTACTTCACCACCCGAATCTTGTCAACTTAATAGGCTATTGTGCTGATGGGGATCAGCGGCTTTTGGTATACGAGTACATGCCATTGGGATCCTTAGAAGACCACTTACATGGTATATATAGCTGTAACAGCACTATCTGATCCTTTTTTTTTTTTTTTGCCAAACTTTAATATATTTAAACTGTTGAGGTCTTGTTCTTATTTTTACTTGGTGATAATTAACTTGCACACAGTAGAAGGGGGTCTTGCAATGGAAAACATAACATATGGTATAGAACTCAGCAAGACGTGACGTTTGTAGAATTATTTATTTGTATGAAGACATAGTATATAAAGCATGGGGAAATATTCCAGAACCAGCACGTTGCTAAGGTGTAGGTATCTTGCAAGCTAGCTTAGTAACTCTGGTGCCACGTGCGTTAGGGACTGAGTATATTGCTTGAGAACCAATGTTTTGTCTATCTTCTTTGTAAATATGTATGTCCTTTGATCTCAAATGTTGATATATGGCAGATCTACCACCAGATAAAAAACATCTCGACTGGAATACAAGAATGAAAATAGCTGCCGGTGCTGCCAAGGGTTTGGAGTATTTGCATGACAAAGCTAGCCCTCCTGTTATTTATCGCGATCTTAAGTGCTCAAACATTCTACTTGATGAAGGTCACCATCCCAAGCTATCTGATTTTGGGTTGGCAAAGTTAGGTCCTGTAGGAGATAATACTCATGTATCCACTAGGGTGATGGGAACCTATGGATATTGTGCCCCTGAGTATGCAATGACTGGTCAGCTCACATTGAAATCAGATGTTTATAGCTTTGGGGTCGTTCTTTTGGAAATTATTACTGGAAGAAAGGCAATTGACAACTCAAGGGCAGCTGGGGAACACAATTTGGTTGCTTGGGTAAGAAAATCATGTTTTTGTTTACAAATCATCTCAGGAGTAAATTATGTGTGTGTGTGTGTATGTGTGTCTTGTGTGTGTGCAACACTCAATATCAATGAATTCTGTCACCTTTATTATATAGGATCCCTTTTTAACAATATACCTACTTTAATGTTTTCTTAAAGTTAATGCTAGCAGAAATACGTTCTATGAGTGAAAGCAACATTAGGATGAATGGTTGTTTTTTTATTTTAGATGAATGACAATCTTTTGACTTCTGCTGATGAACTCTTATTTGCAGGCCCGACCCTTATTTAGAGACCGCAGGAAATTTTCACAGATTGCTGATCCATTGCTCCAAGGACAATATCCGATGAGGGGAATGTATCAAGCTCTTGCAGTTGCTGCAATGTGTGTCCAAGAACAGCCTAACATGCGACCTGTCATAGCGGATGTAGTCACAGCCCTTAATTATCTCGCTTCCCAGAAGTATGACCCTCATTTCCAGAACTCTCGCACAAGCTCATCAGCCTCATCTACTCCAAGATCAAGAAGGGAATTCTGAATTGATGAGGGATGATATATTTGATACAGTTTCATCATTGGATGCTCATGATGATCACGATTGTTGTCACCAGTCTAGCTGTGGCACATTAGGATGTTTTCACATAATGGGTTTTAGTTGTGATCCAGCAAACAACAGTTCGGAGCTCAGTGGTATGCATTGTTGCCAATGGTGCCTGTTCATCAAATTTTGCTCTCTCCAGTAGCAGGTACAGTGGTCTCCCAGTCTCCCCCCTCTCCTCCTATTGTTTCTATAAGATTCTTTTATGTACAATTGAGCATATGGGGTGTTTTGTATCTATATAGAAACTGTTATTCCATTGAATCATAGAAATAATTATCTACAGGAATTTTACCACATTTTGGTGAGTGCACAGAAGCATTTTATATGAGCACCAAGTTTGAAGCTATTAGTTTCATTTTTCCCCCCTTTTTTTCCGCCTAAAAACTCATCAAAGCTTGGGCCGCTTTGCTGCATTCATTCATTCTTAGATCACAGTCCCTGCCACTGCAGATCAATATTGCTGTAGATGTTACCCTCATTTTGAGCTCAGCATTTTGTGCTCAGTAACAAAAAGTTGAAAACTAAAAACACCAATAAAAACACCATGATGGGTAGGGATGGCCTAGAGGGGGCTTGCGGCCTGTTTGGAGAATCATATTTCAAATATGTGATTTGCTACCTACCCATGGTGGGTAGGGGGGCGCTCACCTGCAGCTCCGGGATGCCAACCTGTTTGGAGAATCATATGTCATATAGGTATCTGGAATTCTGGATATAACCTTGGGGCTAGGGCTCACCTGCAGGAGGAACTCCGGGATGCCAACTGCAGAGTGCGGTTGCATAATCCCAATATTTCAGTATGATTTGCTACCTACCCATAGTGAGTAGGGTGATCTTGCTTTTCATGTAGTTTCTTATAAACAGTAGCGAAATTTACTTTTGTCCGATGTGGGATAGTCACTAATCCTTTTAAGAGTAGGACATATTGGTATTTTTAAGTGAATGCACACATAAGCTTGTTTGTTCACCAAGTCTGAAGCTTTAATAGAGTGTAGAAACGCAGTAACATTCACAGTATGAACCAAGTACTGAGAATTCTTTATTAGAAAATCAACCTGGAAGAGACCCTCATTAGAGATTGGTAACTAAGAACTGTGTTTGGATAAGTGTAATCTATGTAAACCATACTATATAATATCTATCGAGCTAATACCACATACGATGGCATTACTATATTGGCCATTGGGGGCTTGGGGCAGCAAATTGTTGTGCAGAAACTTAATAAACAAGGCATTGATATGAATTCTTAGGAAACAGACGATGATAAAGTAAACAACCAATAAACAAGCCACAAAAAACACCCAAGATATATAGTGGTTCACTCAATCGGTGTGATTGAGATACATCCACTGGGAGCTGGTAAGATATTCATATTCTAGTATGATCAATTTGAAACATACAATTAGAGTTAAGTTTAGAGTTTATGAAGAACTTTCTCTACCCAAAAACCCAATAGACCCAGTCCTATTAACTCTCTCTTGATTCAAATAGAGAAGAGAAGAATAATACTTCTCGTATACAATACATAGTTACATACACAATACATAGCAACACCAACACCTAAGCATAATGTGGTGTTTTGTATCTATATGGAAACTGTTATTCCATTGGATCATAGAAATAATATCTACAGGAATTCTACCACATTTTGGTGAGTGCACAGAAGCATTTTATATGAGCACCAAGTTTGAAGCTTTTAGTTCCATTGAAAGCTAAAAACTCATCAAAAGCTGCCTTGATGCATTGATTCTTAGGTCAGTCCCTGCCACCGCAGACCAATATTGCTGTAGATGTTACCTTCATTTTGAGCTTAGTAACAAAAAGTTGAAATCGAACAAAAAAAATATACCTATCCATGGAGGGTAGGAACGCCCCCTCTAACGCTAGGGGCTCGCGCTTCAGTGTCTGAAGAATCCAGATATCAGATTTGTGATTTGCTACCTACCCATGGTGGGTAGGAACGCTCCCTCCAACCTTGTGCGGCGGCTCCGAGAAGAGTGCGGTTGCATAATCTCAACATATCAGTGTGATTTGCTACCTACCCATAGCGAGTAGGGTGACCTTGCCCTTCACGTAGTTCATTATAAACATTCCTTGAATTTACTTTTGTCCGATGTGGGATAATCTCAACGTAGCAATCCTTTTAAGAGTAGGACAGATTGGTACGAACCCGAAATCTTATGGGTCCATAAACATAGTTTAAAATCAACCTGGAAGAGACCCTCGTTAGATGTAACTAAGAACTGTGCGTTTAGAAAAGTGACATGCAAAAAGATTTTTCGATGAAGCGAATTGTTGTGTGAAAACATGATAACAAGATATGAATTCCTAAAATAACAGACAATGACAAAGCAAGCAACCAATAAACAATTAAACAAACCGCAAAGAATACCAAGATTTTTAGTGTCACTCAATTGGTATGATTGAGCTACTGGGAGCTGGTAAGATATTCCAGTATGATGATCAATTTGAAACATACAATTAGAGTTTATGAACAACTCTCTCTACCCAATACACCCAGTCCTATTAACTCTCTCTTGATTATACATGTACAATACATAGCAACACCTAAGCCTAAGAAGCTTCAACTATAGAGTCACCAACAGAGAGAGGAAGGCACAAAGAGTACTCTAGGAAGGAAGGCGTCAAATGTGTCTCTCTTCTTCTTCGAACATAAGGATATCTGATATCTCTACTTCTTATCTTGCACTTCAATGGCATTTGTCTCCTTCAGTTCTGCGTGCATCTCTTTGCATTCTGTGGTAGCTAGGACTCTGTCCCTCACTATTAGGCTTGTCATCATCACTTGCCTCTGTGATAGGACTGCATAATATGATTAATATCCCTAGGAATATTCAGCCCTGAAGGAAAAAGGAAAATGTCAAGTTGAGGAACAAGCAATTGTTTCCAAGAAATTTAGAAAACAAATTAATCTTACAACGTGTATATTATTTACGTACATGCATGCTCAAAAACATAATTTCAGAAGTTTATCTATTCAACCTGAGGCACTTGATTGCAGCATGTCTCTGTGCTAGCTGCTGCGTCTTGCTCTGACATTCTCCGCATATCTTTCGTTAATCTCTGCTCTTCCTCTAATCGCATTAACACCCCTACAAGATGGAGAATGACCTTGTAAAGCACTAATACAAGTAAAGAAATGAGAGCAAATTAACTTCCAAATATATACAGGATATGGAAATATCAAAACCTGGAGCATGATACTCTCGATCATGTTCCTGCTTATCAAATAGGACCCAACAAAGATCGGCTACCTTGCTTATCCTCTAATTGCATGCTCAACCTGACATAGTGACAAAGCGAATTAGTAACTGCCTTCACTGCCTCTGCGTGTGTGTGATTATGAAATGTTGAAATAAACGTACGTACATACATTTTCAAGTGTTGGTCACGTCACCACCAATCCATCATGAATGTTTCGATTTGAGAAATGTTGGCCAATTTGCGTTGAGGTGCTCGAGAAATGGAGAACCCTCGACCTTCAAGTTCTGTAACGGTGTCTGCCACAAGAAGTCCGGCAGTTCTCTTAGCTTCTCGCAATACTCAATTGTCAACTCAGAAAGACATGGCATGATTGTAATATTCTCATAAACCTCCTCCGGTACTCCTCCCCACTCTTTCCATGATCCCATCATCCTCATTGTGAGCTGTTTCAGCTTCGGGAACGAAGACGAGGTGGTGCTAGACCTCGTCTTTATTCCCAAAAACTCTACTCCTACCTTCTCAACTCTGTCGAAACGTTTGATATCCAATGATTCAAGGGACGGCAGTTTCCCTGAGGGGGGCAAAATCTCTAAACTTGAATATCCTCAGGCAGTGAGAGTGAGCACTCTCAAGCTGTGTAAAGATGACAATGGCAGCAACAACAACCAGTTGGACAAGCCCCCGTCATGATTAAATTCCATTTCTAAACATTCCAGACCTGGATGAGGCTTCAAGGCATTCATAATTTCTCTTTACGCTCCTACATCACCCGAGTCGACATATAGTCTCAGATGCAGCAGGTGAGCCTTATTCGCCATATTTGCTTTCTCCGCCATCTTTGGATCTCCCCATGTCAGAATAGTAAGACTCCCTTGGAGTTGGTTCAAGTTTTCCAGATGTTCAAGCTTGTTTCCTTCAGCTCGGACATAAAACTGATCTAGGGTTTGCAAATCTGTTAACTTATCAATCCCTTCAAGCAGCGCATTACAGTTCTTTACATAAAGATGCCTTAAGTTCATCAGCCTTCCCACATCTCCTTTCTTAAGGCCACTGCAACCAACAAGTCGCCAAGTTTGCAGGTTGTATAAGCTAGCCATGGTGCTCGGTAATTCTTTCAACTCTTCATTACCGGACAAATCAAGATACCTAAAATGCAGTAATCCACCTATCGTCTCAGGAATGTGCATGGGAACAGTGTCCCACCACATCACTAACTTCGACGGTTGAGGCCACAAGTTTAATGTTCTGAGGCATTTCGATTGTACTATCAACTCAGTATTTGGGCCAATGAACGAATCTATACCTGTGAAGGTACGTAAGTTTTTATAGTTGAGGAGAAAAGGTTCAGAATAGTCACTCTTAGTTGCGTGTACTATGGTCAAGTGATGAACTTTATCATTTGGCACCTCCTTCTTTTCACTGGCATCCAACTCAAAATCCAAAATCAAACATTCGTTCTTGGCCGGTCAGATACTATAGAAAGTCATGTATGATATCATGCAATTTACATGTTATCATTCCATTCTTATCATTTACCTTAATATCTTGAAAGAATGACCGCATTACTAAGAAATCAAAATAGTTTTCACCAACTAATATTTTTTGTTTACTTCCTCAAGCACTTAAATAATCTTGCGACATCCACAAGTCAATCAATTGCTTCTTATTATACACGTAATCTTTTGGAAACATAACATAGTACAAAAGACAATATTTGGTAGCTGGAGTCAGATCATGATAACTTAGTAGTAGTGGTTGAAAAACATCTTGTTGAATCTCTTTCAGCTCCCATATCTTACTCTTTAAAACAGCTTGCCATTCATGAATCTTTTTCTTGTCTTTGTAGCAAGAGGCAACCCATTACACCTTTTAACAAGCTGTAACGCAATGCTTCGAAACTCTTTAGACACACAAGTCTCATCCATGTTTGCATTGTAATAGAACAATGACAAACAAAATGTTTCACCCAACTCCTTCAAATGTATCGATTAACTGAGTTGTTGTTTTCATTAATATAGCAGCATCGTCCTTTCGAGTGGTCACCAATACTCTACTGCCCATAGCACCATTACGTAATGGTTTGATCAATTCTTCCCATTGATGCGACTTTGGGTTCCATACATCGTCTAAGACTAGAAGAAACTTCTTACCCTCAAGCAATTCATATATGCATTGCATAAGAGTTTGCAACTCATTTGAATTTTTTGAGGTATGATCTCTGTCTAGACCTTCAATGATTGCTTTTGCAATCTTGTTCTCTTCAAAAGGGTCTGAAACACATACCCATATTCTCTTGTCATAATGAGATTTGACATTTTCATCATTATAAACAAGTTGAGCAAGAGTGGTTTTCCCCATTCCCCCCATTCCTACAATAGGAATGATAAGAGGAACTACTTTTTCTTGACTACTCTCACTCAGCAGCTTGCTAACTACAAGGACTCTTTCTTTGTCTCGACCAAATGTTTTGGCATTCGGAAGAGAAGTAGTCTTTTGCCATACAGGTTCGGGGACCCTTGTGATGTTTTGAAGGTTAAATCTTTGTTTTTCCTTATCGATCACAGCTAATCTTTCATTTAGATCATTAATCCTTGCAGCAACTTCGTGGCGATAAACAAACCACTTCGCCTTGCTAGGAGAAAAGAAAGAGAAGGAGGAACGTACCTCGTTAGAACTAGCAGGTTTCTCCAACTCTCTCTTTCGAACTTGAGTGATCCACTCATCCAACAAGTTATCCATCTCGTAGGAAACTTCAGTCAGTTCACTCAGCCAGTGTCTCACGCTGGCCTCAGTCACTTGCTCTGCTCTGCATCCTCCAGCACAGCTTGAATAGCTTCGAGATTGCGGGCGAGGCTCTTGACATCTTTCTCAACCCCCATGACCAGTTTGAGCTCTCCTCCGACCTTGTTGGATGATCGTAGCCAAACGCTCAAGTAGAACGTTAACTAGTCATGTTCTTACTTTGTTGTCTAATCGAGAATGGAAATGAAGAAGAAACATATGGAGTAACTATAGAAATGGAATGCTATCCCCCCTTTATAACGACCATGTTGCTTTCGTCTTCAATTGTAATTGGCCCTTTGTGAATGGCATCAACGTTTCTGGTATTACTTTTGCTTTGGATGTCATGAACTAAGATGAATTATTTAAGAGATAAAAAGAGGTCTCTTCTCTTTCAATACTTTTTCCGACTGATATGGAATCATGCACCGCAAAGCAAGCTTCTTTCTGGGAATAAAGGGAAAAGATTCCTTAAATTGGTTCTGGCACTTTGGCTATGAACGTCAACGTGCATGATTGAGCATGCATGATTGATATGAGGAGCAAATTAGAGTTAAGTAGTAACCTGAACTGAATGAAATAATCACTTCTACTCACACCAGGGACAGATTGCTACAAGGAATGAAAGATACGATACGAGTCAGATCGGCCGAAGGGGCACCAGAGCAACCTAGGCACACCAAAGAAACTATCGGGCAAGCTTATAGTGACGAAAGTCTGAAAGTAAGACACATGTTAGTGTTACCTGTTTAGAAGCTCTAAATAGAGTGAAGAAAACGCTATAGATTTCACTATATGAACCAAGTACTGACATTTTTTTTTTATTAGAAATCAACCTGGAAGAGACCCTCATTAGAGGTACTGAAGAACTGTACGTTTAGAGAAGTGTAATACAAACAGATTGATGAAAATTATACATCTATGTAAACCATACTATCATATTTTCTATATTCTCCTTCCCCCCCCCCCCCCTGAACTCTAGTACCCACTACTTAATGAACAAACAATGAATGGATAAAATTGGTTGTCTTTAATAAATTAAAGACAGAGGAACAAAACTATTGCACCCTGAACTGAAATACACACAGAAAGTAATATCTACCGAGCTAATACCACATATTGGGGCAACAAATATCTATAGGGATATCAACATAACCTGCGCCGCTCTACTCTTTATCTTGTACTTCAATGCCATTTGTCTCTTTAACTTCTGCATTCATCTCTTTGCATTCTGCGGTAGGACTTTGTCCTTCACTGATAAGCTTGCTGTCATTTGCTTCTTGAAATTCTGCATTTGTTTCTTTCCTTTCTGTGGTAATACTCTGTCCCTCACTGGAAGCAGATTTTCCCTGGTGCATCCAATAGGAATTGATAATAATTAGGCAAGTGACAAAAGAAACGTACGAGTCTTCTCAAAAAAGAAAAAGAGAAAAGCATATTCTGGAATTATATCATCCATGGTGCAAGGATACACTTAAAAAAGAACTTAAGATAAATATAAATAAATAAACAAAGCAGATATAACAAAAATGCTGTTATCATCACTGCCTCTATCTCTCCCGAGTTAAAATGGTTAGGGAATTTAACTACCGTAAGGCATTGAATGGGGTTTCAAATAATAGACTCAGCAATTGAATATCAGAGACAGTGGAACCTTATGCCTTGGTTACTACTAACTATATGAACCGAGTTCAGATGCTCGACTAATTACAGATATTCATAGCCGAGAGGTACTTCTCTCCCATAAGTTCAACTCCTACCAAAGTAGGCAACTGAATCCCCAGGCCACTGGTCTTAGTAAAACGGTCCCATCCACCCCATTCTTAATATGCTCTACAGAAAGAAAGTTCAAAAGTCTACAAGAACTAACCTCGCTGCGATTGCGCCAACCAAGTCCAAATGGTCGAGATAGCAAACTAATCTTTCTTGCAGGGAACTCTTGTGTGGGTTCTTGATTGCTTCTGGGTGAAGAATCTGAAGGTATAGGTCTGCAAAAACACGTGTTTCAATAAAACTTACCAATATCATCTATGACTTTATTCTTTACATATAATTTTTCACATGACCGAGCTTTACATATCTATCAGGATCCCAAAATTTTCTCTTGGATGTAAAGGAGTTTCTTCTATTGAAAAAACATAACTTTTTGAAAAAAATAAAAATAGAAGGATCCTAAATAAAAAAGACAATTTAGGGTAGTGTTGACATGTAATATAAAGATTCAGTATAGATGAAGATAAAGGAGAAACCCAAAACTCATATAACTCACCAACTACTACACACTGACTAAATAAAGGTAGACATGCACAAATACAAAGAGCAACAACAGGTGATAGATTAATTTTGAAAAATGACTATTTAAGAAAGCTGGCAGGAGTACCGTGGAGAAGGTTGTGTTTTCTGTTGACCAGTTTGGTACTGTAAAGTAGCCTCTAACATTGATTCTGCCATAACAACTCTCTTCTCCATTTCCACAAGGGAAGCAGTGGCCTCTTCATACTTTTCCTGCAGGGACATATAAAAATAAATAAACTGTATATCATGACCAGATAATGATATCATCTGCAGTCAGAAAAAGATTGATAAAAGCACATGCTTCATATATACACCTATTCAAACTTTCTCTTCAGACAGCTCAAAGTAATTTCAATATTGAGCAATAGCTAGTTCTATTAAGTTGGCAGCAGAGAATTGTATATTGAGAAGAAAACACTCAAATTTTTGAATAGACAATTAGTGCCAAAACCATATAGTCATATACAACTAAAGACATCAAGCCCCATGGAAAAGGGAAAAGAAAACTTTTATAAGCAATTTAGCAAACAAATCCTATAAGGGGTATCCCGCATAAGATTTACTCATCAATACCACGATTACTACCGTAACATAATTTCAGAAATCTCGTTATATATGAAACCTGAAGCACTTGAGCAGCATATCTCTGTGCTGCAGCATCTTGCTCAGAAAATATCCGCGCATCTTCCGTTAATCTCTGCTCTTGCTCCACTCTCATCAACACCTAGGAGATGGAAGGGACCTTATAAGTGGTGAGTACTAAAACAATCAAGGAACTAAGAACAAACTTCCAAATACCAAGGAAAAGGAAATGAAAACCTGGATCATGGCACTCTCTTGTTCCTGCTTATCAGAAAGGGCTCTGCGAAGATCCGCGACCTCTTGCTCTAATTGCTCAACCTGACACAGTGACATAATAAATGAGTAAGTGGCTCTGTATAAAACTATAAACTGTACTTGCTAGTAAACTTTAGAGTACAGATGCAAGAAAACAAGAACTTTGCAAGAGCAAATATCTTCAAAAATATTTGGATGCAATAAGCCCGAAACTAGCATATTAGTGACTCATTTGTTTGTCATAATCTGATTTATACCCATAATATTGAGTAGAAAGTCTACAAATTTTTAGCAAACTGTAATAACAATACAAGCTATAAATTAGGGAACGTTGTTTCCAGCATGATCTTTTTACATCCACAAAGAAACTGCAGATTCTGAGACGAAATCTACCAAAAGGTACAAAGGTGTAGTGGGCTCAAAGAGAGCCTATCAGCAAGAAAATTAATCTACTACGTATCACCTTCTTTACTTTCCTCACAATTACACTCTGTTAACCTAAAATCTACAATAGTTCAATAAGATATCACTGAAAAATGTAAAGCTACTTAGCATAAGCCAATATGGACCACCCTCAATCAAAGAAGGTCCACGTAGAAAATGAACATGTATTAAAAAATGCAACATATAGAAGTTTTCTGGATCTAATACCCTAGCATGCAACTGCCGACGATTATCCTGCTTAACCATCTCCATCAATGCTGTCTCCAGCTCCTCAGCTCTGAAAAATGGTTAGGATCAAGAATGTCAATGTCACCAAACATATTCCATACCTTCATCCTATGTGAGTATAGATTTTATCTTATTTTTCAAAAAGGTGTGAGTATAGATTTTATAAGCTTAAATCTGTAAGATAAGAGAGAAATATTAACCTCAGTTCAGCAGATCTTTTATCCTCCAGCAGCTTGCATAATTCAACCTTCAACCACACAACCTGCACGTACGTAGAACCTTGTATAAATCTCATATGGATTCAGTGACGAAAAAAAAAAAAAATCATACTACCGAGAACACACACAATATGCATACGTATGTGTATCAAAACAAAGTTCTAGTCTATGCACTTCGTAAATGGCTAAAACAAAATGCATTTATTTCATGAGTCCAACCTGCTCTTGAAGATCTGGAGCAGAATCCAACTCCCCATCCCCAGTCAAGCTTATAAGAATTTCATCTGCATTAGTGGATCCAGACTCTGAACGTGATAAATCACCATTTCTTTCTGCTTTCTTTGAATCTATTATCATTGATTTAGGGTCTTGCTTAAAATTGTATAGCTTAGAAGCTAGACCCTGAGAATCCTTCCAAGCCCGAAGTCCCTTTGATCTTTCCTCAATAGCATTAATTACAGCTGGCCGATGTTTATTTCTCAACTCTTGTAATCTAGTTTCATTTACATTTTGGTAACCCATGCAAGCAGTCAATACGAGTTGACTGCTATCAAACGTGGAACCAGTCAGTGATTGCAGCAGAGTGACTGCATCTCCAGCATCCTTGGTAGTAACCAGCGCAGGGCCTACAAAGTAACTGAGCTAAATTAAGTTTCATAAAGCAGAGGAGCTTACAAGCAACATCATATGATATTCATGTACAAGTATCAACATTATGTGTACTGTACTCTTTTTTTTCTTGGATAGAATAAAAAATTAAAAACTAAAAACATGTTGTTACCCAGTACCATATAACTCCATCAAAGCAAGTGCGGTCCTAAATAGCATCACGCGGTTCCCCTCAAAAAGAAGCACATCCCAAACTCGTAAAACTGTAAGTGAATAGTAATCATCAGAAATTAGTTAAGCTTTGATTTAGTTCCTCTGCAATTAGTCTATATTACTGAATATGAAACCTGACCACTTTCCCATGGCAGCACGTTCATGAAAATGGAAAGGAACCATGGCCCAGTCACCCATGCCACTTGCACTCCCAGGTAATCTAGATGATTGACTGCAACATGAATAAAGGTGACGTGTGACCACCCAATAACAAAACTTGATAAAGAGAAGCATATACTGTTTGAATAGTAACGATATACAAACCTAATTTAGGAAATCTCTCATGCACCAACTCTTCAAAAACAAGTTGGTCCACCTGCAAATAATAACAATATGGATTTAAACAGTGGTTTTCTTATATTTGTTGATGTTTCTCATTAGAGGAGAAACACCAACACAAAGAATGAGAAAGGTGAAAAACAGAAAAGATTACCTGAGATTCTATCATTTCCTCAGAGTAATAGCCCTCGAAGTAATCATCTAGGATTCCCATCAAAGCCCTGAAAGAGTTTACCAACTTTGTAAATCCACATAAAAGATGTGTCATAACTCGTAACTATTACACTGATAAAATATATCTAACTTAGACTTCTATATCTCCAGAGAATTGTTACTTCTTGCATAACAGAAAAATAAAATATATTCAATAAAAATAATATAAAATGAGCTCTGTGTTTTTTTTCTCTCTAAGTAAGCCTCAGAAAGCAAGTCGATAAGCAATAAAAACAAATTAGAAAAACAAAAAACAAAATAAGCCAAGATTCTTTACTGGAAGACAACAAGTCAATCTACTTTCTAATCTTACCAAAACGCATTTTCTTCGGGCATGAGAAGTAGTAATAAGCCAGCAAAGAAATTCATGGCCTGCGTATAGATTAAAGCAAAAGTGTTTTAAAGTCAAAGGACACAATTGATAACATTTATCACATGGTATATCAGAAATAAAACAGATAAGAAAGTATAATACTTAATACAATGCAATATCCTAAAGACAATTCCAAAATGGGTCATGTTACAATTCCACCCTGATTACCTGACAGTACCCAACAGAAGGATTGTGTCGCGCATATGCTGTTAGCAACCGCCTCAAAGCATTTCTACCATCCACATCTAGAGCAGGATGACCTGGAAATGTACGAGGTAGATCCTGCAGTTTAAATCAGTCCCAATAAGTTAAGCACTTGGTTTGATAAATTATTCATATACAATAGCAAAAACCGAGTAGAAGTGAATAACCTTCTCAATCTGCCCTTTCCACTTTTCGGGTACATATGCAGAATCAGCTGTTGACAGCTTGCTATTTATCTCTGAGTTCAAGCTATGTAGTTCCACATCACTGCCAGCTTTAGTTTCAGAAGCTAGCAGATCCTGGTAATAATTATCAACACGACGCACCTTCACACCCACAAATGCTTGCCAAAGCTGAAAAATTGAACTAAAGCGATTATAGGATTTGCTAATTACGGTGAAATTCATGGAATATAGAAAGAAAAGAATAAGCAGAAGTAACTCGAGAACATAATATGCACCTCTCCTCGCAGAGCCATTGGTACTCCCCCACGAACAAGAACCTCCAACTCTTGTTTCCAAGGAAATAAAGATTCTGAAGGGACTACGTCAGAAGCAGCACCTGTTGCAGAGGCATTACTGTCACTTGAAGGGCCGTCTTGAGTTGGATCTGACCTCTCGACATCGTAGAACTCATCCTCAGAGTCCTCCTCAGATGCTCCTTTTGGGGATCTAAACTCTTCAATAGGATGCACCGGCTTTCCATTTCTCGTGTCCTGCTCTGTCTTTGATACATTGCTCTTCTTCTTTACACGAATACTCATCATTTCTTCTATTTCGTGAAGGGATGATCTAATTTCATTCCATATTTGAATCCCATGAGCTTTTATCTCCTTAGCTGCCAGTTCCTCCATTTCGCTATCATTTTTTATTGGAGAATTGGAACCCTGCTTGTGTTCACTTAAAACATCACCATCAACACCCTTCTCTAAACTGGAATCTAGTTCTTGCTCTGAGGTTTCAGCCTTGTTATCTTCCCCGTTAGGTAATCCATTTACCGGCAATTTTGCAGACTCTGCTTGCCGTTGCAGAAAAGAGGTCCACCTGTCTGATCTTTCTTCCTCTTCTTCCTGAAAGCATAAGTATATTACACAATGAAGTCCAACATGTGAAGCAGAAAACACAAGTTTTTTCAAGTCTGGTTGGTTTTTAGCTTTTAAACTTAAGGAAAATACGTCACAGAAGAAAAGATTCTCTTCTGCATTTGTTCTTTACATGTTTCTCAGGCAAACACGAAAACGTCAACTAGAAAATGGAAATTAAGAGTAGAGTAAAACCTTGTAGATATTGGCATATTCTCGGTACCGTTGAACATGCTGAGGCCTCACAGCAAATCCATAAGCATCCCTGTCCAAACACACAAATGCCGATTCATTCAAAATCTCCATTAAATAAGCAAACTCAATTCCACCTACCTTTTGCTTCTTCTTTAATATCAATAAAACTCGCCTCGCTAAACTAAGATCACACAATATATGCATTCACACTCATATCCCTACCAAAACACCCCAATTATAAACATCATCAAACTCCGAGCACCGCCAGGCTCCGATTACCTGCAATCGGCGCATTCTACTTCTTATAGAGCTCGGCATTGCCCCTATGCACATACAAATCCTACCAAACTACACACTAAGACTAAATCCAGCTAAATCAGGATCATAAACCGCGACTCCAATCCTAATCTACTCCAAACGACGCCGCATTCGGCAAACGAAGCACCGCAAAACCACACTAAACAGCTCCGATCTCAAACGCTGCCACAGCTCCACCAAATCCAAACAAAGATCGAAGCAGATAGCTCCGAAATACAAATCCTAACGGACGCGTGGCGGAGAGAGAGATAGAGGTAAGTAGGACAGAGAAAACCGTACCTCTTGTTCTCGTAGGCGACACTGAGCGGATTGAGCGTGGCCTTGGCGACGGCGGCGGCGGCGGAAGAAGCCTTCATTTCGGATCGGCGGAGATACAGGAAGTTTCAGTTGGCGACGACGAAGAAGATCCTCTTTCTTCTCCGGCTGGATTTTCTCGGTCCGTGGACTGAGACTAGTAGAGACTAGACCGGAGATTGAGAGAAGTGAGAGGAATCTGGTGAGATTGGATTTGGAGAGAGAGCATGTGTAGAGAGCGAGATTGGCGTTTACATTATTACATGTGCAACCGCCATGGATTTTGGACACGGACTTCGAGACCGAGGAGACACAAGGCCTCTGAGGGCTTATTATTGTTTACTATAAATTTTTGGGTAATATTGACTGGACCGGAGAGAGGAAAATTAAAATGGGGATGGGGTCATTGGGGAGTTTGAGGTCAGATGTGCTATTATGTAGGTAGATCCTCATTTATGATTCCGATCATGGGGAGTTTTCGGGGGTAACTCTTCTGCAGTCACGAGAGTGACGGAAAATCTTATATAACATGTATTAAACGTCATGTATTAGTGATACATATAACCATTACAAATTGGTCATGTAGCTAGGTGTGGGATCTTTATATTTATGTTCGAATCATGTTGACGTTGATTGAAGTTAAATCTAAATCTATTCATGATGGTTAAGAAATAGGAAACCTAAAAAGTCTTTAAGGAAATCGTGTGATCTATATCAAAAAAATAATAATTATTAGTGATCCACATGATATATGTAGATACACGCCGTGTACTGAAGACCTTCCACGAGAGTGTTAGTAATTTTATGGTTGTTTTAGCCGAAAGCGTTTATTTTTCAAATTATCGTAATGGTAATAGATTTAATAAGCTGTTACTCATTATCACATTTGAATCTTTTCAGTGTGGGTTTGAAAATTATAGTTTTTATTTTTATTTTTAACAAGGATATGCTCAACAATATGGAATGTTGAAATTCAAGGCATTATGGGCCGATGACATTTCGATTCGAAAATTAACCATAAAATGAAGTAAACTCATCTTTAATTCCTCATTTGGCAAAATATGAACACATGGAGGCCCACGGTCATCATTCATAGTTTCATGGTTCATACCATATCTATATGCAAATGCAAAGCTCGTCTTTTAGCCTTTTCCTGTAAAGGCCACTTTAGTTTTTACACCAAGGTACGTAATTTCAAGTTTGTAACTACAATTATTATCGTTGTCGTAAAATAGCTACAAGGCAACAATAAACTGATTCTTCATACAAGTAAAATCAGTTCGTTCAAAGTAAAAATTGATACATTGTTAATTACATCCAAACTCCAGTAACATTACTAATCGCATCAGAATTACAACTTCAACCTTGACTTAGAGTGGTATACTAGTGTACGAGCTGGTATTTATCGATTGTTTTTAAAACCTAATTTTTTTTACTTTTCACCCATAAATTTGCAGGAGTTGTTTTTACCTTTAGTTGAAGTCATGAGTGGCTTAACACACAAGGTGAGGGTAATTATATGATCTTGTGGTTTTGAGTCAATTTAAATAGTGTGGCATGTCGGTGGAGTGCAATTTGATGTCCCGATATTTGAGTGTAAAGGCCCTTTTTCGTAAATGCCAAATGCCTACATGTTTCAGGTATGGAAAAGTTTATGTCGGTAGAAGGCAACAATACACAAGTTCTTGCAATAATAGTGTTACACGAAGGCATGAAGCCTAAGGTTTTTTGATTTTGCAAGTTATAGGAACTTGGTTTTCATTTCCAGAGGAGAAGGAGGAGGACCTTTTGCTAGCTTTGAAGTTACATCTATGACCTGCCTTTTAGCTTTGCAGAAGCAAGTGTTAACTGGGTTTAAGGCTTGATACAAGGATTTATGTCATTGGGTGAAACATGATGGAATGTGGCTGCACACATTTTTCGACTCCAATTTATGAAAGAATTCATATCTTCCTGGTTGTGTTGTCTTGATCCCAAGAAAGTATTGGGTTATAAAATCAAAACTTGATGCTTAAGACATATAAAGTTGTTATGCATGCATTTGTTTTATCGAACAGATGAAAAAACCTAATAACGTTTATTTTAATGTGAATTACTCAAAAATGTTATAATGGTTTTTAGAGTATAGACTTTTATATATTGGTAGCCCCATATAATGGTTGTTTGTAATTCTCAATATCTTTGCTAGAGTTTTCATTGCCGAACAAAATAGTGGATGTAAAAACATATTCAATCGTAAAGTTATTTTTTTTAATTAAATTGTGTAATATTTTATATCATCGTACAATTTAACATCTCTGAAACGAATATAATGCCAGCGATCAAGCCTACAAGGCTACGACTACATGATCTACTCATGAGAGATATCGAGTTTGACTCTCGATGACACGAACATATCTTAGTGATACCAATTTCCTCCTCCCTAGATCACCACATGAAACAAAAAGTGAAAAAGAAAAAGAAAATTACACAAAAGAAGAAGACAAAAATTCTGAACAAGTAGCCCGTTTTTCATTTTCTGATTTCCCCGAGAAAACAACAGAGCACTTCTAGAAGTGGCACCGCTTCCCCCTCTAGAACTCTCCACCCGAATCAAAAAGACCCACTCTTGAGCCTTTAACAGAGCAGAGAGGAAGAAGAAGAAGAACAAGCAAGTCAGAAAATTTAAGAGAAAGAGCAGAGAACAGAGAGCCAGAAACGGAAAGCACTTCCCCCAAAATCAGTTATAACAAAAAGCACTAAAAGCCCACCCACGCCTTTGGGAGACCGGTAGAGCAGTAGAAGTAGAAGTAGAACTAGTACCACACACACACAAACACAAAGAGAGAGAGAGAGAGAGAGAGCAACAAACCATGTCAGCCCTTGTGGTGCTCAAAATGACCACAGCAACCTCTCCTATAAAACCCATAATCCCCCCAAAATCTCCTCCTTCTTCCCATTCGCTCTCTCTCTCGCTCCTCCTTCACCACCACCCGCCCCTTAACCTCATCATTAACCCCCAAAACCCAAATTCACAGTCTCAATCCCAAACACGCCTGGCTGAGGACAACAATACCCTCAGCTCTCCCTCATCATCATAAACCGTTTGGGCCCAGATTCCGCCGCGGCCCATTTAAATGCGTGTCTGTATTTTCTTCCTCGTCGTCTGCTAGCGGTGGTGGTGGTCGCTCCGAGAATCAAGGAGAGGAGGTTTCCGGTCTTATGGCCGATATGGGTTCCGAGAATCATAAAGGCCATGAGTGGTTTGATAGCAAATTGTACCCTGATCATCATCATGACCGTTCACAGCCGCCGCCTCCTCATCAATCGACTAAGTTGCTCACCTTGCCCACCATTCTCACCCTCGGCCGCGTCGCCGCCGTGCCTCTCCTCATCAGCAGTACGTTTCGATTTGGCCGCGACATTGATCTCATTAGCAGTTTTCCATTGTTGATTTCGATGATGTGTTTTTGTTGGATCATGTAGATTTTATGTCCAATAAAATTGGAGTAGTAGTCAATTGTATGTGTTTTGGTTTGATTTGATTAGGCTGATGGATATGCTCGAACAAAGAGGCATTGTGCACTTGCATTTGATTAGGCTAGCATAGTGTGCATTCGTTTATGTTTTTTTGCGGAGGAAGTGTATTGCCCTTGAATTTGAGATGGCTAACATGTGTTTCCGGCCCTTTTCTTGTAGCTTTCTATGTGGATAGTTGGTTGGGAAAGACTGCTACGACAAGTATATTTATCGCTGCAGCGATTACTGATTGGCTCGATGGCTATCTTGCTCGCAAGGTTAACTTAGTTTTTTTTAGTTCTGGGAGTTCTAAGGACAGAGTCTTTTGCTAAATTTTGATTGAGATTTTATAATTTGATTATTTTTGTTATATTTCAGATGAGGTTAGGATCTGCTTTTGGCGCATTTCTGGATCCGGTAGCTGATAAGGTATTGTAAACACTTTCAATGTTGTTATCAGCTAGTTTTTAATGAAAAGAGTGCTTTTTTGTTGTTGTTACTACTAGTATTTGAAAGCTCTCTTACTGCTCTACAATTGATTCTCGTTCCTGCCAAATACAGCTCATGGTTGCAGCCACACTGGTATTGTTGTGCTCCAGACCTCAAGATGTTGCTGCATTTGGGCAAGTTCAATGGCTTTTGGTTGTTCCTTCAATTGCCATAATAGGTAGAGAGGTATTATATGATTTTTCTTGTCTTCTGTTTTTTTTCTTCTTAGTAGTGATTTCATCTGCTCAGGGCTTGTTTTTCTTGCCTTTCTTGTTATGTACTGGAATATATTGTAGTTGTTAAAATTGGATTTGATTGTAGTTTGGCAATAGGTAGTCTGATTTAGTAAGAAAGTTATTTTGCCTGTATTCAACAATATTGGGCCTTATCTACATGGTAGAAAGTCCAATTCAATATTTCCAAGATGTGAGGGTTTGGTCATCATTTGTATAGTGGAATGTCAAACTGCGGTTTGCAAATTATGGTGTTCTTATCAATTTTAGGTTGACTGTGGCCTAGTAGTACTCCTTTCTGCATGGATGTCCATGTTGTCCTTGAGTTCTCTCGATTAAGTCTTAGGGTTCCTTTGAAATAAGTTTGCCTATGTTGACTCCAATGAGTAGTTATCTTATCGAATGCTCTGTCTCTCCCCTTCCCTCCCTCTGGACTTCCCTTGTGCACTGCTCTTGTCCTTTAGTTTTGGATTCTTGTTGAGTTGATTGCATTTCTTAATCATGTCGCATTTATTTTTCAGATAACCATGTCTGCAGTTAGAGAATGGGCTGCATCTCAGAACACCAAGCTTTTAGAGGTCTGTTTCCATTCCCATGTCATCTCTAAACAACTATTTTCTATTTCCAATATTAAAGAAGCTTTTCGTTGCTAGGATTCACTTGGATGATAAAATTTTTCAGGCTGTTGCTGTAAATAACTTGGGAAAGTGGAAAACAGCCGCACAGATGATTGCGTTAACTATCCTCTTGGCCACCCGAGACAGCAGGTATATAGTCTGTTTTTCTTGGCTTTTTGGGGTATTCTTTCTGGTCAATGCAGATGAGCAATATCATTTATGCAGCAAATTGCTGGATCATTGTATGTAGCTTCTGACCCCTTTGCTTCACGTGTTACCTGTGCAGTCTTGGAGGGTCAGAGTTTGTAGTAGCTTCTGGGGTTGTTCTGCTGTATATATCAGCAGGGCTTGCTGTATGGTCTTTAGTTGTGTATATGAGCAAGATATGGAAAGTACTGCTGAGGTAGCCTGTGGGTGCTGCTTGCTCTATATTTACGGATATACATCTCATGTGAGCCATTATTGCGAAGCACTACTTGTCAATGCTCTGTACATGAACCCAGTGATGATCAATTATTGCACATTGGAGCATCATTTTGCTGCTAGTCGATGGAGGAGGATAACATTATTGCTAAAGTTCCTGCAGTATTAAGTAAATTTCATATTTCGGGGTGGGTAGTATCATTGGCTGCCCTCAACGACTTTATATTCTCGCTGCTGTCAGGTTGGTCTGATTTTTTGGGATAATATTCGGGATACAGATGTTGAAACAACTTCCCTCACATTACATAGTTTGGTTCAATTCTTTTATCTGCCCATTTATTTGCAAGATGCTGGTTCTTTGAAGCCAAAGTGAGGCTGGGGGATGCATTCTGGAGTTTGGTGTTGGAGATGGTTTATTAAGTGTAAACCAAAATTAACTATGTTAGAGTTCCTCTTGATTGTTTTCCATATCTTAGAGAAACATTTTCAATTTCGTTTTCAAGGTCTTATATTATCAGGGCAAAACCTTATCTTCAATGTAACCAAACTGATTGATATTCATTCAGTCTATCCACATACAACTTCATTGCAATCAAGCTTTTGTTATAAACCATTTTCTGAGGCACAAAAACTTGAACCTGATTTGGGACATGGTGTATTTTTTCATGTCTGGAAACCCTGAACTGTCCAAGTCGCCTGTTTTCTAACCCTAAGTTGCCTTTTTTAAAGCAAAGGCTTGGTTTTCAGGACATGGTCATCTTCCCATCGTTGAAGAGTGTACTGGTGTACTGTTCCTCATCGCATTTTACTAATCACATAAAAGAGTTGCAAATATGATGTGAAGATTCAGATCACCAGTAGACTGCCCTTTTCAGTTGGTTTTAGTGACTTCCATGAGTCTGCTACATTATTTGGTTCACCATACAATGACACAGGAAAGCAAAGTTTGAGCAAAACTCGAAATGTTTCAACTTTGAGCAACCTTCTCAAGTCCAGCAGACAGGTTTGCTTGCCTTATCAAGCTCAAATCATAAGAGAACTAAATTATTATTTGGCAGAAATCAGATGTAGCTGTCATATTACCTGACTGAATTGGCCAAGAAAGGTCCATCTTCAAATTTCAAAAGAGCCGTTACTTGAGAGAGCCACCATATATCTTGGTGTTCTTTATAGCTTGTTCAGTGGTTGTTTTCCTGATCGTTGTTGCTTACCCTAAGAATTCATATCAATGCCTTGCTAATAAAGTTTTTGCACAACAATTTGCTGCCCCAAAACATTCAATAGCTCGATAGATATTATATAGAGTGGTTTACACAGATGTATAATCTCCATCAATCTGTTTGTATTACACTTATCTAAACACAGTTCTTAGTTACCAATCTCTAATGAGGGACGTCTCTTCCAGGTTGATTTTGTAATAAAGAATTATCAGTACTTGGTTCCTACTGTGAATGTTACTCCGTTTCTTCACTCTGGTGAATAAACAAGCGTATGTTACGTGTGCATTCACCTACAAGATTTGACGTAGGTAGCTTTTTTTTAACTTCCACTTTTTGTTACTGGCTCAAAATGAGGGTAACAACTGTTAACTTTTTGTTGATTTTTTTTTGAAGTGTAAACCAAAATTACCTATGTTGTTAGAGTTCCTCTTGATTGTTTTCCATATCTTAGAAACATTTTCAATTTCGTGTTCAAGGTCTTATATTTATCAGGGCAATACTATATCGTCATTGTAACCAAACCGATTGATATTCATTCAGTCCATCCATAGACAACTTCATTGCAATCTAGCTTTTGCAACAAACCATTTTCTGAGGCACAAAAACTTGAACCTGATTTAAGACATGGCTATGGGTATTTATCCTTGTCGGTAAACCATGAACTGCCAGACTTCTCAAGTTGAGTATCTAAGCAGTCATTTTTCCAGCCACTTATCCGTGGCCATTGATATGCAAAATATTCAAACTTTCATAGCAAAGGCTTGGTTTCCAGGACATGATCATCATAGAGGAGTTGCGAATCCCAGTTCAGCTAGATTATCATACAAGATGTGAAGATTCAAATCACGAAATAGACTGCCCTTTTGAAATGGCTTTAGTGCCTTTCGTGAGTCTGCTACATTCTTATGTGGTTCACCATACAAAGACATAAGAGATGAGAAGGAAAGCAAATTCAGAATTTTTTGCAGCCAACCTTCAACTATCTTATGCAGACTTCATACCTGAACCTGCATAACCAATAAAATTTTTGAGAACCGGCAACAACTATGAAGTCTGACTTCCTAACTTGCAGTAAGAATAAAGTTACCGGAAAGCGTTTCTTGTAGATTTCGACATGCACTTTAGGATCACGTCGTGTTCTATTGTAAGCATTGTTTTTGTCCATCTCCTACATCGATCATTGATATAGTCACATGAGTACTGCCACTACTGCACATTTTTCATGTCTTACTGAAAGCTAACTGAAAGCTCATGTACCTGAATCCATGCTGCCAGTTTAGGTCTGCCTGCAGTTATGTCGAACTTCTTCACATCCAATGCAAAAGGCTGAAATCTTTCAATGAATGGAGCATAAGCTATATCCACCTGAAAATGGTGAACAACACTCGAAACGCTTCAACTTTGAGCAACTTTCTTAAGTCCAGTAGACAGGTCTGATTGCCTTGTCAAGCTCAATAAAATGAGAATTAAATCATTATTTGGCAGAAAGCAGATGTAGCGCTGTCACATTACCAGACTGAATTGGCCAAGAAAGAAAGGTCCCTCTTCAAATTTCAAAAGAGCAGTTTCAATATAGTCAAATGCAGCACCTGCTTTAACATACCACCATATCTACATTAACATATATCCAACTTCAATACCATCAAAAGAAGTAGTTACTGCTGAACTCACCGGCAGCTGCCTCAGTTCCATCTCCTTTGAAAAATGAGAACACAGAAGTGTTGAAGGAGTCGGTGTAGGAAAACAACTCTTCTGCAAATTCTCTCTCTGCAGGATCCTATATATACAGATGATGAGCTTTTGTAATATAGAGAGTAGTCAATATGAGCAACAAACGAATTTACAAGTCTTACATCTGGGAACAGTGAAGGCCCTTCAAAGTTACAGTCCATATACTTGATCAAATCAAGGCTCTCTACTATGACTTCATTATTGTGTTCCAGTGATGGCACCTGCATTCAGATTCCTCATCAGTAGACAGCAGTTACGTAACCTCACAAGTTAGAGCTTATTCCTAGCTAGGTACATTAACTCTAGCTTATTTCTGAACTTTTCTAAAACTGATCCTGTGCAACATAATGCCAAGCCTGGTGAGGGTATCTATGATCTCTACATCAAGGATGTACTTAGACAGTTAGATGTCTGATGGAATGACAGCATTCCATAATTTATGTTGCAACTTATTACTATATATCTCTTTATTAGGGGTTTGCTACATCGTGTAACTACTACTTTAAGCTTTAGAGGATGAACAGTTCAATCGATCTATGCATTAAAATGCAGCAACAGAAGCATGTGTAAAACCTTATATATAGTTATTTAAATGCAGCAACATAGTTATTCACAAAATCTGACCTTGTTAGTAGAGTTCACTTTTTCTTTGTACCAAGAAGGCCTGTCTAGCAGATCAAGAGGAACCAATTCTATCTTTTCCTCCAATCCCTGTTCCCATCAATCGACAAGGATTAAAAGGTTTAACCTTGCAGCGAAAACCAGAATAACCAAAGTACCATTACAATCAATATTGTTAGTAATTTCCACACACAAGCAAGCATTAAGACTTCTCCATAACAACACAAACATAAACATCCAGTTTGGTAGCTCAAAAAAGCATTCAATATTTGCAAAGCTAAAAAGCATGACGTTTAGAGATTTCATTTCTCAAAATTTTATGCAAGCCATTCAGAAGGTAAATCAGAAAGAGACCAAATTCATTTAGTACCAGGCTATGAAGTGATTAAGAAACAACCTTACAATTCCGGACAATCCATGCGCGCTGAGCAAATGGGCATGTGTAGGATACATACAACCTTCAACACATAAAAACCCAACATTTCCAATTGTTAGATGCTTCCATTCACACAAACTCATCCATATAATGAGACCTATGCAGTTGCATGAAACAAACACATTGACTACAAGAACTTGCACACTGCATAAGCAAACCAAAAAACAATTGCAACTTGAAAACCAAGTAGTCTACACCAACCTTGTTTTCCCATCAAAGAGTGTAGGTGGGACTGAGCTGGAAGTAAGAGCTGGTGGAAGAACCTCTTGTACACTTTTTACCAAACAAGCAACACCGAAATAAGATGCACAGATTCTTAAGTATGTCACAACTTTTAGTTACTGAGTTATATAAAATGGAAAGTAGTTAACTTTGCATATTTATGTAAATTCACACTTTCTTAGCAAGAATAAACTTTACATGAGACTGGTGACATTACCCGGTTGCCACTATTGCAGAGACTGAAGCTCTGGTCTTCTTCCCAAAAGAAGCTTGAAGAACAAGCTTAGGATGACATAGTATAGTGGTGTTTGGAAACTTGGGTATCAATGATTTCTTGGGGAGAGAAAATGTGACTGAATCTGAAAAGCGATGCCGGGAAGTTTGAGGTGATGAAGAAGCAGGAAGAGCAGTGCCTCTGAAACTTACTTTCAAAGTTGTCATCGTTCTTTGGTTTGGTTTGAGAGTTCGTTATGTTCTTGACTACTTGTATATTGTCGGAGGAGAGAGAAAACAAAGTAGGTGGGCTAATTATATATTCCACCCTCAAGGCACTATCAGATTGCACCATATAACTAGAGCAACCTCCCACCTAAATGGTCAAACTGAAAAGTTGAGAAAGTTGATATCGCAGTATGCCAAGTTGCCAACTAGAGTAGTGCAGTGACCATTTGCAACAAGTTTGCCTCACAGAACATGCAATTTTGAGTCATGTGATGGACTCGAAATAAGCAACCATGGACATGATGTCTCGAACATTTAGCCAAATTACCGGGTTCGAAATGTGATCTGAGACCTTCTTACGTTACATTTATTTCTCAGAGCTCACATTATTGGTAGAATGAAAATGTTACGAGGAATGAGTGAGGGGGGTTTAGACTTTGGAAAGATGATTTCAACAATGGAACTTCTGAATCTGATATACAAATAATAAGCTGCAGATACAAGGTATCAGGCAAAGGCAATGTCTGGCTATATGATATGGTTCACCATATGTAGTACTTTACAGCGGCATACAAAGATATGAGAAATGGAAGCCAAATTTGGAACATCAAGCAACCCTCCCAACTTGTTTCTGCACATTCAGGGCTGAGGCTGCATAATCAATGCATTTAAGACTTAAGTACAAGTATTGGCAGCAACTTATTTAGAACTCACTTCTTAAGATGCAGCAAGAAGAAACTAACGGAAAAGCGTTTCTTGTAAATTTCAACGAGCTCTTTGGGATCACGTCTGGTCTTATTGAAACCTTCATTTTTGTTCATCTCATACAAAATTGATATATAGTCCCATGAGTAGTGCTTTCAGTGGATTTGAGATGAATCTTTTGCATTGCAAGTGACACATGCTATTGCGGGATTCATATCTTTAAGATTTATAATGCCAATGCGTACAGGAAGATCACTTAAATAATATTGTACCTCAATCCATGCTGCTAGTTTAGGTGTCCCTGCAGTGATGTCATACTTCTTGACATCCAATGCAAAATGCTGAAATCTTATCAATGAATGGTGCATAAGCAATGTCCACCTGATAGATAAGAACAACATTTGAAACTATCCATATGATAGAGCAACTAAAGCCATGAAAGATATTTTATTTAGATCAGTAGTGTTAACCATAGCCTCTGCCCACTTTAGTTGAATGAAGTTGTGGAAATTCCGAGCGACTTGTCGTTAGTACGTAGCTCTCCAGATTACCCCAACGTATAGGCAGGGAAACTCCCTGCTGCATGACTTTGATCTTGTATATAGTTTAAGTCTTGGTCAATCTGTAATGTGTAGTAGAGTGCTACAGTCCAATTCCACAAACCCAATAAATTAAGCTCCGGTCTCTGTACGTAATTGAGTAATTAAGTCTAGCTAGTCTCTGTATTCTGTAAAGTTGGAAACGATCACGTCAAGAAACTCCATTAATTAAAAGCATATAGACTTTGGTACTGTGAATCTGGAATGCGCTGGTCTTTTCTGATCTCTCTCCATGGGAACAACTGGGATTAGGAGCCTGTCCCTGCAGTGTGCTTGGGTTTCAATTGTAACCTTTTTGGTTCTTGGCTCATCTGGTCATAAAGATAAGTGTGTCCCTTCTTCTTGCGGCGACATCCACAACATAAGCTACCCATTTCGACTACAGCATGATCCAGAGCACTGTGGCGACTTAAACCACACTTTGGAATGTGACCACAACAACATCACAGTGCTGCGCCTATTTTCTCAAGAGTACTACGTCAAGGTCATTGACTACAACTACGACAACAGCACAATCCGTGTGGTGGATCCTGGCCTTGAGAAGAACAACTGCTCTTCCCTTCCTCGTTTTCCTCTGGGCCTATCGAGCTTCAGACCTTATTATCATAGATACCCTTCTTGGCAACCATACGCAGATCCAGTAATTTTCTTGAAATGTGCAAATCCAGTGAATTCTTCTTTGTATGTGAGCACGGCTCCCTGTATTAACTCCGAAATGTATGGTTATGCCGTTCGAGGCAGAATCTACCCCGAAGATGTGGAGAATGGGTGCACTGTATATTGGATGGGTCTGACCACTTGGATGCCCTTCGAGGAGGACGGAAACGTTTCCTATCAAGATATACACGATCAAATGGTGTACGGCTTCGAGCTTGTGTATGCTGACTATTGCCACGGTCAATGGAATATGCCTTTTCACGGCTCACCTTTTCACAGTTCAACATGTTATCCGCGCAGCATACGAGGTATATACTGTCGATCGAGTACGCCATGATTTCTCTATTTTGATTTTACGAATAACTGTGCTAATTAGTTATGTACATTCTTTGTCATGCACTCTAGGTTTCTTTCTTATTGGTTGGGCGGCGTTCACCGGTAAGTGTCATTTCTCTCAACGTACTTTCTATACATCCACTAATTTATTGTCAACGAGATCGATGGTTGTCTCTCATATTACATATATGGCCTTGCACTTTCAAGACTTAATATACAGGCCAAGCACCTAATTAATTATGTAGAATTTGTGCTGCAATTAAACCCAGCTCCTTCAAATCTTTTGCAGCTTATTGGGATATCGAGAGTATTATCGCTGGCAGTGTTGTAGGGGGAAAAATTATATTTGGAGGTCCATTTGTGATCGCACTTCTGATATATAAGTGGCGAAGAAGGCATTGGTCAACCTACAGCACAATAGAAGACTTTCTGCATTCTGACAATTTCATGCCTATAAGGTACTCCTACTCCAACATTAAGAAAATGTCAGCTGGATTCAAAGATAAGTTAGGCGTAGGGGGTTATGGTTCTGTATTTAAATGCAAATTACGGAGTGGCCACTTTGGAGCCATTAAGTTGTTAGACAAGTCTAACGCTAATGGGGAAGATTTCATGAGTGAAGTAGCTACTATTGGAAGGATTCACCATGTCAATGTGGTGCAGCTTGTTGGTTACTGTGTCGAGGGTTCAAAGCGCGCCTTAGTATATGATTTCATGCCAAATGGTTCTCTTGATAGATACATTTACTCCAAAGAAGAATCCATCACTTTAAGTTACAAGAAAATGTATGAGATTGCAGTTGGAGTCGCTCAAGGTATTGAATATTTGCATCAAGGTTGTGAAATGCAAATTTTGCATTTTGATATCAAGCCTCATAATATCCTACTTGATGAGAATTTTGTCCCAAAGATTTCTGACTTTGGGCTAGCGAAACTATATCCAGCAAACAATAGCATTGTCTCATCAATGGCAGCAAGAGGCACCATGGGATACATTGCTCCTGAGTTGTTTTATAAAAACATTGGTGGTGTTTCGTACAAAGCTGATGTTTATAGTTTTGGAATGTTGTTGATGGAAATGGCAAGCAGAAGGAAAAATCTTAATGCATATGTAGATCACTCTAGCCAAATTTACTTCCCCTCATGGGTGCATGATCAATATAATGAGGGGAAGGACTTGGAGATTGGGGATGCTACAGCAGAGGAGAAGAAATTAATTAGAAAAATGATAGTAGTTGCCTTGTGGTGTATTCAAATGAAACCAAGTGATCGACCTTCAATGAAGAGAGTTACACAGATGCTCGTAGGAGATGTTGAGAACCTAGAAATGCCACCAAAGCCTTCTCTATGCCCACAACCGACGCCTGTAAGCAATCTGATTCCAACATGTTCAAATGTGGAGCAAACATGTACTCTTTCTGCTAGGTGATGATAGCTGGCTACCATTCATTCACTCTACTTCGTGTAGCTTATGAAATTTCAGATTGTCTTAGAATTGTAGATTATTGTAGTTTTAAAGATGAACTGCCAAGAAAGTTGAAATATTGTACTCCGTCATTACTTTGCTGCCTCATGGTTTATGTATAAATGTGCCTTGTAACTTTCATATTTACTTTCCATACCCTATGGTTTCTGAAGAAGTATTTCTTTACAGATTTCTCAACCTAATAGTTTCAAAGCTCAAAGCCTCCAAACAAAGGCCTAATTTGGATTTGTTTACGGTCTTACAGATAAATAGACTGAAAATTAAAGATTGTTCCACAAAACTTATTTAAGTTTATATCGATGAAAAAGGCTTATTTAGACCTTCTTACATTATTGGTAGAATGAAAATGTTACGAGGAATGAGTGAGGGGGGTTTAGACTTTTGGAAAGATGATTTCAACAATGGAACTTCTGATTCTGATATACAAATAATAAGCTGCAGATACAAGGTATCAGTCCTCGGCAATGTCTGGCTATATGACATGGTTCACCATATTCCCAGAAGCATTATTAGTGCTTTACAGCGGCATACAAAGATACGAGAAATGGAAGCCAAATTTGGAACATCAAGCAACCCTTCCAACTTGTTTCTGCACATTCAGGGCTGAGGCTGCATAATCAATGCATTTAAGACTTAAGTACAAGTATTGGCAGCAACTTATTTAGAACTCACTCTTAAGATGAAGCAAGAAGAAACTAACCGAAAAGCGTTTCTTGTAGATTTCAACGAGCTCTTTGGGATCACGTCTGGTCTTATTGAAACCTTCATTTTTGTTCATCTCCTACAAAATTGATATATCCATGAGTAGTGCTTTCAGGGGATTTGAGATGAATCTTTTGCATTGCAAGTGACGCATACTATTGCAGGATTCATATCTTTAAGATTTAGAATGCCAATGCGTACAGGAAGATCACTTAAATCATATTGTACCTCAATCCATGCTGCTAGTTTAGGTCTCCCTGCAGTGATGTCATACTTCTTGACATCCAATGCAAAATGCTGAAATCTATCAATGAATGGTGCATAAGCAATGTCCACCTGAAAGATAAGATCAACATTTGAAACTTTCCATATGATAGAGCGACTTTTGATAAGTTCAGTAGACAGGTTTTCATTGCCTATACGGCGCAAGACATATGGGAACTGAAACGGTTATTACTAGAAAGCATATTACCAGACTGAATTGGCCAAGAAAGAAAGGTCCATCTTCAAATTTGGAAAGAGCAGTTTCAATATAGTCAAATGCAGCACCTGGTTCAAATACCATCATGCTTACATAAGCTTATTTTCAATGAATAACATCAAAAGAACAAGATGATTAACGGTCAACTCACCAGCAGCTGCTTCAGTTCCTTCTCCTTTGAAAAAGGAAATCACAGGTTTGCTGAAGGAGTCGGTGTAGGTAAACAACTCTTCTGCAAACTCTCTCTTTGCAGGATCCTACATATACAGATAATGAGCTTTTGTATGCTATAAAGAAGTCAAATACTATGTAATAAAAGTATCCACAAATCTTACTTCAGGGAATAGTGAAGGCCCTTCAAAGTTACTGTCGATGTATCTAATCAAATCAAGACTCTCTCCTTTGACTTCATTATTGTGTTCCAGTGATGGCACCTGCATTGAAATTTCATTTCAGCAAAATTACAGTTTATTAGCATATCAATTAGAGCTTATTCATAGGTTTGAAGCTCCATTTTGTCTCTCTAATGTTTCTGATACAAGTCTTCTGTAGTTCACTCATACATTGTAGAGCACAACCAGTAAGGTTTCCAAACAACTTTATGCTACAATCGAACTTAGATGATCCATGAAATGGCAGATTTTCATTGCATTACTACTGTAATATGATATTATTATGGCTTTACTAAAAAAATTCACCTTGTTTGGAGGGTAGACTTTCTCCTTGTACCAAGAAGGCCTGTCTTGCAGATTAATTGGAACCAATTCTATCTTTTCCTCCAATCCCTGTTCCCAACAAACTTAAGGGTTAAACGGAAGTGATCCCCGTGGTATAAACAAGAACACTAACACAGTTCACACTCCAGTTTTGTTGCTCACTCAGAAAATATTCAAGATGTTTTATGTGACAGAACAAACAAAAACCCTATTCACTATTAGCAAAGCCAAAAAATAATACTCAAATTCCTTTTCTTCTCCTAAAATTTTTATGCTACCAAGAGACCAATTCAAGCAAAACCAGGCTGTGAAGTGATCTAGAAACAACCTTGCAGTTCCGGGCAATCCACGCACGCTGTGCAAATGGGCATGTGTAAGATATATACAACCTTCAACAACATAAAAACCACAACATTTCCAATAGTTAGATTCTTTCTAAACCCAAAAACCACAGTTGACATTGATGCAAACACATTGCCTACAAGAACTTGAAACACTACAAAAGTACAAATGGCGCTACCAATCAATACCAACCTTGTTTTCCCATCGAAGATCGAAGGCGGGTCTGAGGTTGAAGTAAGAGCTGGTGGAAGAGCCTCTTGCACACTCGTCACACTAAACAAAATCAAAGTAAGATGCACAGCTAGTTAACAATTTCAAAATTTTAGCTATTGGGTTGGACAAGAAAGGAACTTTGGATTAAATTGTAGTCATCAAACACTAAACAGAAGAATAGTAACATACCCAGTTGCCATTGTTGCAGAGAGTGAAGCTCTGATTGTCTTGGCTTGAAGTCGAAGCTTAGGAGGACATAGTACGGTGGTGTTCGGGAATTTGGCTACATACAATGAATCTAAAACGTGTGGTCGAGACTTCAGAGATGATGAAGTTGGTGCAATGCCTCTGAAGCCGACTTTCATAGTGAATGTCATTTTCAGTTTGGTTTGGTTTGGTTGGACAGGTTGTTGTATGTATGGGGATTAGAGACTCTTCTGAGAACAGTGAAACACAGAGCAGATAATTCATAACTTGGATGTATTTTTTTTTGTCATTTTATTTATGGGTTTATATATAAGAGTGAAGTTTAAGAATCGACATACAACACTGTATATCATCCACACATTATGCATTCAAAGACATGTTCTCCATTATTGTTAAGGCAACAGAATAGCCAAATTATTCAAGTTCTGCAGCAGTTACTCTCATTTCTCTAGGCACTCACTCTGTTCTCTATAGCCATTGACTTTCCATCTCTATACTGAAATCACTTGTGGCATTGTGCAAATTTAAGATATAAAAGAATTTAGAAAGCATATGGCTATACATCAGTAGAGGAAGAAAAAGAAAACCAAAAAACAAAAAAACCCAAAAACCTGCCTTTTAACCTCTCTTCGTAAAGAAAACAAACCCTCTCCTCTTTGTAACGGAAACAAACGGCTTGTTTCTTGGTACAATGAAGAAAACAGGGTGGTTTGTGTGATAGAACCTCCTAATCTAGGTGTTGCCGGGGACGCCGCTACCTCCCTTAATTGAAAGCAGATGTCCGTGTGAGCGGCTACGACTGATCATATGTGTATCTAGGAACAAAACTATTACTGTAATATCATCGTGGAAATGTCTCCTCACCCCTCGGTCTATCTTTTTCAAGTCTGAGTATCTCATTTCTCTCTTTTTAGCTGCTTCACGAAGTGCGGCTTTGACAAGTTTCCTTGCAATACCCTGCAGAAATATGGCACACATAGTTTCAATCTGTGTTCACAACGACAATCAAGAACAATCCACTATGATCCAAATACCTCCTTAGTTTCTTTTTTTTTTTTTTTTGTTTTATTAAAAGAGGGAGGAAAAATCTTCCGCAATGTTATTCAGAAACAGCTAACAAATAAAAACAAAAGAAATTTGAAACTTGAAAGGCAAATCATACATTACGTGGATAGTTCTGAACAATGTCAACTGCCTCCTGATTGCTCAACTGTTCCCATAGGCCATCTGATGCAAGTATGAGAAACTGATCTTCGGGGTACAGTTTTCGCACCAATATTGTTGGCTCGGCTTTAAGGATCGGCTTTTGGAAGGGTTCTGATAGTCGAAACTTTGCCAACAGAGGTTCTTTGTTAAATTCCGGCCTTTTGAGGTAGGCATCACCAATGGACCTTGAAATCTGCAACAGAAACAAATCACTCTAGATTAAGTGGCTCTTCCATTGTGCATGTTGTGTCATCTTTGAGAAGTGGCCATGCATTTTTCGTAATGGGTTAAGTCGATTTTCAAAATGAGCACAGCCTAAAATTTAACTTTCACCAAATAATGCAAGAAATTGAAATAAGACATAGTTATAAAGCTAATATGGAAGGAAACAGGGCATTGCAATGGAGCAGGACACAAAAACACAGCCCAGGTATCTACCCAAAAACAGATTCCAGCTAGAGGTCTCATAATTAATCTGAAACCAACTAATTCTATTGTAATCTAATAATAGAATGCCATTTCCATAAGGTACCAGGTCATATGATTCAAGAACTTGGTGTACTTTGAAAGATTAGTAACATTCTTTGCCATCAATTTTATGTTGAAAAAAATTATTCTTGCAGCGAACTTGTACCTAACTCATGTTTAGAGCTAAACATCAAACTCACAAACAATAAATTTATCTACTTCCAAAACCAGGCAATAATGGCACCACCTCCTAGTTGGGAAATACATATTATGACATGTCCATTGTGGAAGTACTAGAAACTGGGAAGCCATGTGATATATAACTATTGACTTTGAGTCACATAGAAGTCACAGGGAAGCAAAAATCACTATTGTGTAGGGTAACAGCAATTGGCATAGAAGAAAATCAACAAGAGATTTACAGCATACAAGAAAAAGGATCACCTGTATCAGACCCTTCACCCGCCACACCTTGTGCTTCATTACCACAATCCGTGGATCATCAGGATGCAACGAGTGCAGTTCCTCTCTCACAGATTCTATACTTGCATTGTGCTCAACTGATAACTGAACAGCTTTTACCTGTCTAACGGTCTTTTCCATTCTTCCTAACACTGCCCGAGAATCTCCCGCATTTGCTATGTATAGCAGCCCACTACATACTATGCCTACCAAGCAACATGCACCAACTGAAGCAAGCAGTGGCTTAATCAGCCACTGCTTCCTTACTAAAGATAGAAATTCCTCTTCAGTTGCCAAGAATGCTTTGGTGATAGCATCAGCTGACATTCCCTGATTCTCTGACGTGAATTCTGCACCATGAGAATAGCTGTCCAGTCAGTAAATATATGCATTAGCTTATAAAGATTGAAAGCAGTAATGAAATACATAAAGATATCTTATAACCAAAAAGTATACATAAAGATATCTTATAACCAAAAAGTATACATAAAGATATCTAGGCCTCGTATATTCATATGTATAATTGTATATCATGGATATATATACATAAATCTTCTTAAATGGTCGATGGAGTTAGGACATTAGTGAATGCCAATTCCCTCATAAGCAAATTATGCAATCTTTGTTTTGTTCATCTATCTGCCTTTAAAAAACTTGAAATAGGATTAAGCTCTCATTCTTCTGTTCCAACTCAGGAGCCAAACCAAATTCCAGTTCCAATTCAAACATCATTGGTCCATCAATATTGTATTACGATAAACCGTGACTAAGAAGATATTCCTAGACAGAAAAGCTCCAAATCCACCAGATGAAAATCTAAATGATCTCTAATTTTCATGTTACCTTGTGGCAAGCATGCAAAAAACAGTACCAAACTGGCAAATTCCTACTGCTAGTATTACTGCTTTCATATGGCTATGGCAAAAATGTAAGACATTTGGAAAACAATGACCAAAATGCAACAATATATAAAATTCTCCTATCAGTAAAGTATAGAATGAAACAAGTCTATTTATTTATCATATTGTAATTCCGAAACTTCACAAAAAGTAGAAAAGATGAATCATTAGAGATCAGGGGAAAGAACAAATGGTGCAAGTCAAGGAACAACGTACTCTTGAGATTCTTGAACAGGTGATCATTTACAAATCGGGCTGCTTCTGGACCTCCATGTCCATCATAAACTCCAACAAATGTTCCATTGGGACCTGATTCAAGCAAGCTCAACGGTCCAGATTCAAGTTGGCTATGGTCTTCCAACAAATTGTTTGCTTGAATTACTGCCATTGAGAATTCACCATTAACGTGGGTTCCTAAATCTTTGTACCACAATAAACCATCAACTCGACCACTCGCATCCCCAGCTCTATTAGAATTTTCACCTTCAACAACAGAAGGTCTCCAACACGGCGCCATGATCTTCATTAGTCTAGTTGATACCATACCTCACATATTCTCAACCAAATGATCCGGCAATCAAACGACTCATTGAGTATATGTTGTGGACATGATCTAATCCTAGTCTCTCCTCTATTTTCCCTACAATCTCAAATCGCAAATAACAGCTTCCACAAATCAAACACTCATCCAGAATAAGGACATTAATCTCTAGGGATGCAAAAACATCGAACAATCTGATCGGTACGACCTGCATATAAATTTCACATCAAAGATCAAACTCAACAATCAAAATGCAAACTTTATAGACCAAACTAATGGGTAGCTTCTAAAAGACACAAACTTTATTGAGGGACATATACCAGAACCAAACACCCAGTTGCTTTTTCATATTCTTAAAATCAAACAGAGACATGTGTATGTACAAAATTGCATACAAAGTTAAAATTACAGTCAATCAAAAAAATAAAAAATAAATAAATCTGATTACCTTGTGCTGCTTATGTTTAGAGGAAAATTCCAGCAACCCTTTTTTGTGTCATGAAAATTCAATTACCAAGCGAGCTCAAAATGACAGCTTTATCCAGATTTTTCCCAGACACCCAATGAACGCAGATTTGGAATGTTCTGACAGAAAAAAGGTTGTCAGAAACAACGTGGGAAAGTTAGATCGAAGACAGAGATAGGGAAAGATAGATTGATAGATTGGAAGGTTTAATGGGTTCTCTCTCTTATTTTGTGTGTTTTGTTGTTTTTGGTTAGGGAAAGAGGGATGATTATGCATACAATACAACAAACCCCTCGCCCTGCTTGGTTTGAAAACCATCGAAAGGGAGAGAGCTGAGGCTTGGTTTGGGTAGGAGCTTTCAGTTTTGGTTTTCTAATTTATGGGCTGGGGTTTTGACTTTGACCTCCAACAAACCACCATTTTAGGCAACTTTTACTCATCTTTTAATTTTTTGCTCCTTATTTAGCAAAATGAAAGTGTTCCCTCTCTCTCTCTCTCAAGAATAAAAGAATTTTCCACTTTGCTATATTGTGTGTTTTGGGAATATCTTGTGGAATAAAGTTGACCCCCAACTTGTTTGGCCAATGAATAACATCTTTGAGCATCCATACGGCCATACCAATCAATACCAATCAATAGGAGGAAATTGACCCTTTATCAAGCTCATATTCATAGACTTGCTAGTTTACTAAGAGGAGACGCTTGATTACTTCTCAGTCAACAATGGAAATGAGTGTTTTTAACAATTTACAAATTTGATTTAGCAAAGTGAACATGGTTTGTGTTAATGTATCAAGTTTTGGTTGTTTCTTCTATTTCATTTATGAATATGTTTCTTAATGATCAGTTTTGTGCTGGTTTCTAGGCTTACAATTTGTTTAGTTTGTGGGTTTTCGACTTTTCAGAAACGATTGTAATTTTTCTTTTGGTAAAAGCAAAAAATAGCTTGTTTTGTGCTTGCCATTACCCACACAACTCCATGAAATAACTGGTGCTTTAAGTCTTGTGTTTGAGTGTTTTTTTTTTTTTTTTTCGGCGAGCTTGTGTTTGAGTGTTTGACTCATCATCTAAAAGTTCAAGTTTTAAAAAAATCTCATATTTTGTCTGGAGTAATTTTTTTTGTTGTTCTTTGAAAAACGACTAAACTTTGTTTCAATTCAAACAAATGAAACTAAGGAATGATAACTTATTTAGAATGTAACGACTATGTTTACTGTAAGTCGATGTGACTCAAATTAATCATATATATTGTTTGTCATATCTTTAAGATACTGATAGCTTATCAATCTTGCATGTCACAATATAGCCTTGTAAAATCTTAATTAACACTAAAATGAAGTATTTCACATTTTTCACGCTATATCCCAAGATTGTAGACTGCGTGAAAGGCAATTCAACATCACTTTAATAACAAAACGAGACCAAAATTCAAACTCATAACATCTGGAAGCAAAAATGCAACTCAATGATCTTCGATATAGCAAACAAAGTCGTCTTTGAGAAAAAAAAAAAGAAAAAAAAAAGAAGGTAAAAAATGATGTAGAAACTCCATAAACTGTGGGTGCATCCGAGGAACTACACCCATAGTATAGGGTACCCCATTACCAAAAGGACACCTTTGCTGACGTGGTGGCGCCTAAACATCTCCACCAGACCCATTCCTCAGAAAACGACGATGTCATTTTGTCTCTCACTACCCAACTCTCGCATCACTCCACCCACCTCTCCGATTCCTCCCAAGTCCAGCGCCGGCGCGTCCAACATGGCGGCCAACTCCCTCCGAGTCGCCGCCGCCCAGATGACCTCCATCAACGACCTCGCCGCCAACTTCGCCACCTGCTCCCGCCTCGTCAAAGTACCCACCTTTTCACTTTCACTTTTTTTTCTCATAAAAATTTGTTCTTTGAAATTTTCATGTAAAAATTTGATCTTTGAAATTTTTATGTGAAAATTTAATAACCCAATTTGTGAAATTTTAAGGAGGCAGCTGCTAGTGGAGCAAAGTTGATTTGCTTCCCTGAAAGCTTCTCCTTTATAGGTGCTAAAGATGGGGATAGTCTCAAAATAGCTGAGCCTTTGGAGGGTCCAGTAATGCAACAGTACTGCTCTCTTGCAAGGTATGGTAAAAAAGTTAAGAAGGTGAAAACTTTATGGCATGCATTTGGTTTTGGAGTGTGATTGAGGTGACCCATTAGTGTTTTGGATTTGTAGGGAGTCTGGGATTTGGTTGTCACTAGGAGGGTTTCAGGAGAAGGGGTCTGATGATGAGCATTTGTTTAACACTCATGTTGTGGTTGATGATGGTGGGAATATTAGAATCACTTACAGAAAGATTCACTTGTGAGTAATGCAGCTTTTTGGTTATCGATTTTTCTCAGAAAATGTGATCATTGTGCAATGTGTTTATAGGAATTGAAGTTGTTTTTTTGGTATTGAAGGTTTGATGTGGATACTCCTGGTGGGAGGTCATACAAGGAAAGTATCATTACAGAAGCAGGTAATGTGTGCTTTGACTGGTTTGGTTGGCATTGTTGTTTTGGTTAATTTTTCGTTTGAGGAACTTAGTTTGTTTGGTCACATTTTCAGGGAAGAATGTTGTTGCAGTAGATAGCCCCGTGGGTCGCTTGGGTTTGACAGTTTGCTATGACCTGAGATTCCCAGAGATATACCAGCTGCTCAGGTTCCAACATGAGGCACAGGTACAAGTAGATTTTTAATTAAATTAAAGTGCATTGGAATTGGGGGTTGATGTTTGCTAAGCATCCCACACTGACGTCTTTTATTGTAATATGAAGATTCTGTTGGTACCTTCAGCCTTTACCAAAGTAACTGGTCAGGCACATTGGGAGATTCTTCTTCGTGCTCGTGCAATTGAGACTCAATGTTACGTATGGACTCATTTTTCTTCTCCACTATTATAATGTTTTCATGCTTAGTTTAGGACAAAATTTTATTGGCAGTGTAATCATGGATGCTTTATTGCTCTTTGCTGACTTTTTGGGATATTTATGTTACTTGCACATCAGGTAATAGCTGCTGCACAAGCGGGAAAGCATAACGATAAAAGAGAAAGCCATGGTGAAACTTTAATTATTGATCCATGGGGAACAGTTGTTGGTCGACTGCCTGGTGAGACTTAATTTCTCTGCACATTTTAAGCACTTGGAATGGGTGTTATGTTCAGCAGCTTTAGGTCAGGCCCATAGGTCAGTTCAATGAAAAAAGTGTCAGCCTACAAATGATCAGGTTTTCAAAGTAGTTGTCAAACTTCTTAAAGCTAAGGAAACAGATAGTTGAGGGTATGTCTTGTGTTGTTATTTTTCCTGTTGATGTGGAAGAACAGAAAGAAGAATTGGTCCTGTTTTTGGTTAACATAGACCCGGTCCCTTAGGTAAATGATAACTCATGCAGCACGAGAAGTGAAAGGTTCCCATTTTTGGGGAGATGTTCAAAGTTAAGTATGGTTGGAACCTCAACTAGCTCTACTCCAAATCAATGTTCTTTTTTCTTGTGAGAAAAGGTTTCACTCATGAATCAAATCTAAAACTTATGAATCTGTTGTGTTTATATCTGATGCATAGTTGTTTGGTGTTATTTCTATGCTTTTGGTATTAGAGTACCATGTGCAACAACATAATCATAACATTTCATCCTCTGTCTTAGATACGCTGTCAACTGGGATTACTATAGCTGATATTGATTTCTCCTTGATCGATTCAGTGAGAGCAAAGATGCCGATTGCCAAGGTTAGTTTTGTTGAATGAAGTTTGGTTTATGAAGTATGCAAATCAAAAATGTATCAACCATGCTCTGTAGTTTGGTGATCCAATTGAGAGGGATGAATTGTTTGACATTTAATTTATCTGGTCTAGGAGTAGTATCAAGCAGTATTGCTATACTCCTGCTCATGGTTGTATGCCTCATAGGATGTTCTGCATGTCATTTTTATTTTTATGAAATTACTATCTTGTAATCAACTCATTTTTCTGATTTGTTTCATATTTCAGCATCGGAAACCCGTTGAGTTCTGGAAATCAGCATCTCTATGATATATGATGCTTTGTCCTGTTTTTCACTTTGCTGAAAAGGTTGGCCAAAAACAAGAGAAGGAACTTCTGTTGCCCTTGTAAATGAAGAATAATTCTCTTTTCACCAACTATAAATGTCCCTAATCTCTTTCATTTTCAGAACAGATGCTTGTACTTCACAAAATATGTATTCTGTTGTGACCATAATGAAAGATTGGGATAATCAGGATTTCCATTTTTAGAAAAGCAGTTTATGTCTACTCGATAACTAAAAACTGAAGCTTCATGCCCTTCTTTTTTACCTGAATAACACTATGACACTGATAGTCACAGACTCACAGAGACTCATAGATCGAAGATGATATTCAGAACTGAAGAAGGCTTAGGCTTTGTTTGGTTGCCGAGAAAACAATCAAAGATTTCTCATTGAAATATCTGATCAACGTAGTACGAGGCTATCTAAAGATAAACCAACTTGGGTTTTATTCTAAAGCTTTGGTTGGATTAATTATTGTTGATAAAAGCTGATTCACATCACATAACGGTAGTTAAGAACCGCTTTTAGTCATAAAGGGGTCTGAGTATGTGACTTGTGAGTCATCTTACTCAGCAGCCAATTGCTGTTCCATTTCTTAAAAGATTTGCCACAGGATTGGTCAGAGATCAGATCAGAACCTGTGACAGTTATCAAAAGAATCACAGCATCCATTTTCAAAGGAACTGAGACCAGTGGGAAAGGAGAATCTCTTCTTTCCCAAAGTACTCAATTTGCTTGCCTTTTCTTTAGATTTTGGGTTTACCAAATCCTTAGAGAATCTAGACATCTTGTACTATATAGTAGTTCTCTCACTCAGTACATCTCACCAAAAAACAGACGAGAGCAGAAACCATGCCAAAGTTTTCAATGAAGGCAATAAGCATTTTGAGTATTTCTTCACTAGTCTTCATCATTTCTCTGCCAACCAATGCAATGCAACCTACCAACCATGGCTTCCAAGGTTCCAAACCAAATTGCACCTACTCCATTGAGATTGAGACAACGTGTGCACGATCTGCCGAAACCACAGACCATGTCAGCGTCAGATTCAGCGACTTGAAGGGTGATCTGATCATAGTGAAGCATCTCAACAATCCTAAGCTCTTGTATGCTCCAAAAGGTGGTTCGAAACGTGGAGGTTATGGCGGGTTTGGAAGATGCGCCATAGACGTGTTTGAGGCCAGTGGACCATGCATGAGCTCATGGGTGTGCTCACTGTACTTGAAGAAGGTTGGAGCAGATGAATGGCGACCTGGCTGGGTGAAGGTGCTTCATCAACAAGATGGTGGCCATGAAGAACCAGTTTCTTATGTGTTCTATTTTAGGACATTTGTTCCAGAAAACGTTTGGTATGGCTTTGATTATTGTCACTCCAAGGGTAGTTTTGTACCTCATGTTGTCAGTTTCAACAACTAATCTGAAAGTAGTGTACCCTTTAGTCTTCCTGTCCTCGGCAGAAATAAGAAATATATTCACACAATTGATCCAGGAAACACTAAGATTCATTGACATGCTTGTTTGATTCAATCAAGCAGCAAAACCAACTGTAAAGATTGGTAATTACAAATGAATAATGAACTGTTCTTCACTTTTTACTCTATCAAGGAAGAAAAGAGGGAAAAGGTATACAATATCACAAGCAAACTCGGGGGGTATAGAACTATGAACAAGTTGATTACGAACCATAAACCTGATCTTGGACAACTATCGAAGCAGAAACTCTCGTGTATTATCAGGACTCGCTAGAAGATCAAATGATTTGTTCCCTAAGGTATCTTTCAGGATTGTGATCTGGCCTTCTTTGAAGAGTACTTCCTCATCAAGTGTCTCTATCTTCTTCTTCAACAAGTTAACCTCTGAGTTCAATAGCATATTCTTCTCATTGTACTTTTTCACTTCCTCCCACATCATATCTCTCTCTTCTGAAATTTTAGGCAGTATCCCTCGCGTAACTGTTAACTCCTTTGTAGATTCTTGGAGGTCACTTTGAAGCTTGTTGATGTTATCATCCTTCTTGAGCATCTGTTATTAGTGCATAAAGAAAAAGAAAAAAACAGTTAAGAAGGCAAGAGTCGCACAAGTGAAAAATAAGTCTTCATTGTCAGTCCTCTGCATAATGAAGCTTCTTGAGCAACAACAGAACTCAAACAAGCAGAGGAATACTAGTTTTTTTACGTTCTACTGATGCAAGAACTTTTACTTTTTACGAAAGAAAGATGCATTATTTATAAAATGACTTCAAGAAACCGTTCAATCGAACATAACTTTCATAATCGAAAGAAATTTGACTTCAATATGATGTTAGTGGGAACAGACCCAGATAGATAATATGCATATGCAACAGAATGCAGAATATTCCTTGTGAAACAATTTTGACAATGTACTTTTTTTCTCGTGACAGTCTTTTCTGTTTCATTTTCCTTGTAAAACCCTCAACATCAACTATAACTCATAAGATTGAAACACTGTGTGAAGTAAAGGCAATAAATTGTTATCATTGTTTTTTAAAGCCTATTGTGCTTACTCACAAACAAAGCTCCAGATTCATTCACATTATTAACTGTAAGTCTGACCAGAGTAGAAGCCATAGCATTAAACATAATACAAGCGATATGATGGGTTACCAGTAATTCAACATCTTTCAATTTGTGGGTGAGACAGGAAAGGTTGTCCATTGCATTCTGAACTTCACATCTGAGGATGTCATTTCCTCTTACAGCTGCAGCAAGTTCAGCTTGCAACTGCTCCACTTCTAGCTCTTTAGAATGTATCTTCTCTCTCAGTAAACTTGTGAGTAGAGTTTCAGATTGAAGCTTATATTTCGTGTCCTCCTACATATATAAGCAAGTTGTCAATGACAGTTTATATAGTAAAGGACTTTTTCAATATGATATGGAAACAAAAGATTTCATAGTCAGTGATCTACCTCTGGGGTTTGATCATTAGGGTGTCCTTCTTCAGCATCCATGCACTTAGATTGATAATTTGAAGTGGCCAGACTGGATTTTTCATGGAACAAATCAGACATTTTCTGCAAACTTCTGGTTAAGTTTTCAGTTCCACGCTTTAATCCCTGTACTTTCATTTCATATTCAACAAAAAATTGTGCATCCAAACCCTGCTTAGCTTCTTGAAGTTGGCCTGCCTTTCCTTTGAAAAATTCCAGAAAATCAGAACACAACTGGGAGCTCTCATTAAGGAGTGATAGCCCTTGATTTTGCAAGCAGCCGACCCGCGCCCACATCTCCTTATCTAGCTTGAAAGTTAAAGCACCACTGTCTTTCCCACTGCCTCTCAAACGGTCTAACAAGTGTATATTCTCATGCCTAAGAGAATCAACTTCAAGCCTTTGTGATTCCAACTCTTTCCTTAAGGCAAGTTCTACTCCTGTCAACCTCATTTGCTCCATCTGCAATTTTGAAACATGCTTATCAAACCTCTCCGATGATTGGTTTTTCCTGAACTCCTCACTAAAACCTTCACGCAACCCATCGATAGTCTTCTCTTGTTCACGGCAGGTTCTTAATAATCTTGTAATGGATTTATGCAAATCCTTGCACTCCGTATCCCTGTCTTCAAAATTCTTACGGAGGCAAACACGATCTTCCTCAGATGCTCTGTACTTCTCTTGTAATTCCGAGAGATTTTCTTGTAGACCTTGATTTTCCTCTCTCATTTCCTCCATCCTAGTAGTGAGTCCCTTAACCTGTTGCTCAGCATTTGTCATGAAACTTCTACTCTCAGTTTCCCTCACATGAAACGAAGAGACTTCTCTTTGAAGTGAGACATTTTGCTCTGCAAGCTCTCTAACTCGTTCACGAAGCCTCTGCTCTTCAGACTGATATTTGTCAAGCTTAAGTGACCAGTCAGTCGACCTTCGGTCTAGTTCTGTCTCCAGTGCTGACTGTAACTCATTCTTCTCCTTCTCTAGTCTTCTGGTTCGTGACTCAAGTTCTGCCTTTGCCAGTCTCAATTCTTTCTTGGCAGAGGCCCTCTCAGCAATTCGTAACTGAAGGAGGTTTGAAACCTCAAGTGCAAAGCTGACTCTCTGCTCTGTTAGGTTTCGAATTGTCTGAATCAGTGATGGCACATTGTACCCAGTGTCTCTAAGAAAGCTTTCCTGCTCAAGTTCTTCAGAGAGAATCATGACTTTCTCCTCAGCTTCCTCCAGTCTCCTTTGTAATTCCACATCTAGGTCCTCTCCAATCTCATCAGAGTTTAGACCATTACACTTCTCTCCATAGAACTGTTTCTGCAAGCTCGAGTGATCATAAGGTTCATCCAAAGGATAAGTTTTCTGGCTTACCAGGTCTGGTCTTCCATAGATATCCTCAATGGTGAGTGGGATGTCATGGTCAAACTCCTTTGCGTGTGACGGCTGCATGACATGAAACTGTGAGAGTCTCTCCACAACATTCTTTGCAAGTCTCCTGGGAGATTCATGCCCAAATCCGTTTTCGGCCCAATCTTTGGATGATGGATGATAACGAGAACTTTTGGCCTCTCTAAATGAATGAGCCCTGGGTGAACTGGGGGCTGTGATCTGAACTCGTGGAGGGCGCCATCCACCACCATTTCCATTCCCATTTCTATGGGAAGAACTGTTCTCTTGTCTGCCGCTTTCCTCCTGCTCTCCATCTATGTAGCGGTCCAGAACTTTGGATGAGACATTACTAGAGCAAGTAGAAGAGCTACCTGACGAACCATGCTGAATTCTAGGAGAACCAGCAGAGCCAGGTCGTTCTAGTCCATGTGTGTTTTGAACAGCTGGAACTTCAAACTGTTTAACCTGATGCCTCTCAGGGGTAAAAGTCCGACAACTGAAACATACCAAAATCCCAATAAGATTAGCACCTCAAGATACAATTCAGATAAACATGACATGAAATAATGTACTGAAATTCTAGTCAACAGCTTAATGTTCTCAACAATTATCATGATGCAAAAGTCTCACCAAGATGATTGGGCACATTGTCGATGAGGAATACTACTTGTACTACTACAAGGAGATCTACTCTGAAATCTCGAAGAAGAAAATTCTGCTTGCACCGGCTCACTTACAAGAAAGGCTGCTGATGATAATGAGCGGCTCCTTCTAAGTCCTGGACTCTCACTGGAATTCTGGATATCAGAGACCTGCTTTCGAGATTTAGAAAATAATCCTTTAGGACTTTGAAAACTATTGTCAGCCTTGTCACCAACTTGACTTCCCTTTTCTGACATGTTTTCCCAGTATACTTGCTTATCAGTTGACGGAGGGGATTTGTCCTTTCCATTGCTAGAAGCAGAAGATCTGAAAAAGAAGAGCTTCTTCATTTGTGTATCTTTGGAAAAAATTGCTACCCGCAGCACATTAAAGTTCTGTAACAAATGGGAACTCTTGAAACCTGTAATAACACAAAAAAACACAAGAGCACCATTAACACTGGTGGGGACTGGGGGGTGGTACAAGAGAAAAGGGCAAATGACTAATGATGAAAATGCTCAACTACAAATGCTTACTGGGAGACAAGAAAGTAGTTCATATAGCAATGGGCATAAACATAATGAGAGAAGCATAAACTTTAACAACATTAATAGCTGAAATAAGTACAACAAACACCTGGATTAAGGCAAAAGAAAGAGAAAGGTTTTGATTATTTTATTTTCGTGGACGTCTAAAAGGAACTGAACAAAAACACAACACAATTCACTATGGATGGCATCCATTCCCTTCTTTCCTAAAACAAGATTCCAAAACTGAAAGTAGGTAAACAATGAGAAAAACCTCAATCCAAGGAGGACTTTCTTTAGGAAAACCATGATAGCTCAGGTAAAACCTTACTTCAAGTAACCAGAAAAGCACTCTAGAGCCTTATGCAGTTATACATCAACATCTCTACCAATTCTCCCCAGAAACCTAGCTCTCTAGTTAAAAAATGAAACACAAGCAGTTCAGATATGTAAACAAATACTAGCCACGTGAGCAGAAACTACAATATCAATAAAGATTTCAGCAACGTTCATAATCAAAGCATTTAACAAAACATGTGTCAGTCAGCAGATCTGTATGATTCAACCTCACTCTGAGCCTTATCGAGCTCACAGAGCCAAGCTGGAATAAAAAGACCATATTAGCCCCATCTTCACCTCCACTACCCTCTAAAACCCTAAGCCCCAATTCCTTCCCACACAGGAATTAAAAACTACAAGTCTTCTATACAATCTGACACCAAAATGATCAGTTTCTTCGACAAAACCGAGGCACCTTCATCATCAACGTCATCATAATCATCCAATTCATAAACAATCAAGCTCAACACTAAAGAAAACCAGATCCGATTCTATCGATTAAATCCCGATTACCAGAAAATTGAAACAGAAAAAAAAAAAAAAAAAATTAAAATTAAAAATTAAAAATATTCAGCAGCTATGAGTCTATGACTCTATGAATGTATATGATATCCGCAATCAACACCTCAAAAATTCAAGAAAATCTTAATTTCAACAAATTCCACTACTGATGAACAGCTAAGAAACTTGAACATACTCACAATTCCAGCGAATCCAGCCAAGAATCAAACAAGAATCACCAGCGGGACTCGTAAAACTTTCTTTACGAGCAAAATTTCAATCTCAATCTTGCTCAGAAATCTGAGCAACCAAAACCAGAAAGAAAAAAGTGAAAAACGAAGAAAGGCTCTCAGAGATTCCTATCACTTTTTTCTCAAACGGTCAAGATAACTAAACCAGCAGAGCGAACTAGCGAATAAGTTCAACAGGAAAAGGAATTCGAAATTCGAAAAATCAAAAATGAGAAGAAAAATCTGAGCAATAATGGAAGAATCTTGGAGTTACTTACTTGCTAAAACCGCTGGGTTCCGGATTTGGATACACTGTTGCTGCTGGAAAATTCAAATTGAAAAAGAGAGAAAGATAATAATGAGGAGGGATTTTTCCAACTCAGGAAATCCGGATTCTAAGGGAAACGGAATTTTGAAAAATGCGAAGACAGAGAGAGAGGGAATGAGTCTTACGAAACGACGTCAGGGGCCGGCGTTTCGACCGTTAGAGTCCAAAACGGCCAGTTGGATTCGGTGAGGGAGAGGAAGAGGAAAAGTGTGAGTGAGACTGTGAGAGAGACTAGGCCAAAATAAGAAATATTTTTGGGGATTTTTGGTTTTTATTATAGTGTTCATTTATTTTTGTTTATTAAATAGTTAGGGAGGAGGGTAAAGTGGTCCGAAAGAGAGACTTTTGAAATCTTTTGTCCGCCTGCGGAAAGAGCGGGGGTGGAGCGGGTCTGAAAAGGCGGCAATCCGGTGAGATTGGCTCTAATTTGTAAAGAGAGGTTGTGCAATATTGTTCTGACACGTTCGTAGGATGTGCTAGCTTAAGCTTAGCTAGTGACATCAAATTCCGGCTAGAAACACTTGTGTCAAGTTTCAGGTATCCACATAAAAACCACAAAATGTAACGACATAGCACGTCAAAAACCAGATTGTAACATGATGCATATAGAGATAATGACATAATATATTAAGACGAGCCAAAGCTAAAATGGTTACTCTGTTTACGTATATATAAAATTAGATATTTTTACATTAATTGAAATTTTGTTAAGAATCATCATTCAACCAAGTATGAATTTCGAATTACTCTAAGAATTATATCTTCTGCATAATGGTGTGACCAACAAACTAAGTGATTTGATCTTACACCCTAGAATTGTTGTGATTCAACGTCTACAATCTCAAAGTATCATGAAATATTTTCTAAGATTCTACATTACTCAATTTCAAGTCATATCCTAATGTCATCATCGAAAGGACCATAAGCATAAAATTATATCAGTATATTTATACTAATAAATTCATTATCGAGTCATTTAATTTGTTGCACGAAAAGAAATCTAAGCCAGAAATGTGACATTAATAAAAGTTATTGTCACTTTAATCAGATATAATAAAGAACAAGTCTTTATATCATCTTTTTTGGCGGGACCTCGTCATCCCTATAAACTCCGGCTTATAGGTACATACATTCCTTTATATAAGTCATCCTAGACACCATGATTCAATTGGGGCATTCTAGCTTTCTCCGCATTACTACATGTGTCCTTAACGATCATTGAGGCTAAAATAGATTAGACAAGGGTCATTTGAGTTTTGGTGTGAAGTAATCGAATGGATATGACCTTGTTAACAATTCCCCCCGCCTTACTTCATATGAGGTATATATTTGGGTTTCTATTTGCTTTTCAATTCTCGAGTTGCTCTCGAAGTTCAACTTTAATGAATGTTTGTGGTATTGTCTATGGGCCAATGCCCCCAAAAACATTGTGATTGTTGCGAGCCAATTTTAATCATTGTTTAGAAGAATCTATCTATCATAGCTAAGGTCTAAAGTTAAGATCTATTTAAACCGACCGGATCACGACCAACTTTCAGACTAATGTAGCATAACTATTGAACTTCTAGTTCAATTTTTCTTCGCCAGCTAACGTTTTTTTTATTAGGTAAACAACTTAAATATTACAACTTTGTGAGTCAAACTCACAACCTCTCACTTACTAATGAGAGACTATATCGCTATACCAAATTATACTTCGATCACCAGCTAACGTTAGCCTAATAATAACAAAACCTTGATAAAAGTCCTGCCATTTTTCCACTTACTTGGATATTAACATAAAATTTCTTGCATTTTTATCCGTCTGTCATACTATCACGTTATATAATCAGCTATATTTCAAAAATTTTGACTTTCAAAACAACATAATGTGACGACATAACACATCAGAGCCAGATTGTAACATGATACGTTATAAAGTCAATAACATAATATGTCAAAACAAGGCAAATCTAAAATGGTTAACACTGATTACATATTATATTGAGATTCTTGACAATCATCATGCAAGCAAGTATGAATTACATATTACTCTCAGAAATGTAACTCCTACACAATGGTGCAGCTAATAAAGCAAGTGATTTGATCTTGCACCATATAATTTTTGTGATTCAACGTCTACAATCTAAAAATATCTCAAATAATTTCTAAAAATTTTAAATTACTCAGTTTCGAATCTCTGAATTTTAGTTGCCTATTTGAGTCAGATTAACACATGGTCGGGTTTTTGAACCCGACTGCCATTGGAAAGCATTAGTGAGATGCAACCGGAAAGTAGTAGATCGTCGCCACACGCCGCCTCATGTCGAGCCTAAAGCCGAGGCGGCTAGCTACGGTTTAGTTGTGTCAAATCTGAATTTCATCATTTTTTAATCGTACAAAAAAAATATATATATATATATGTTTGCGTCAGATCGAGTTAGTTTCGAGCCAATTAACATTTTGATGAGAAATACTCGAGCGAAAAATTGTTTGCGTCAAAATTGATTTTGAGCTACATATCGATGAGAAATACTTGGTCATAGCCTAATGTCATCGTCAAAAGGACCGAACTCACAAAACTAGATTTAGTACATTTATAACTAATAAATTTATTCTCAAGTCATCGAGTTCCAATTTCGGTATGAAAGGCTTCTTGGTCAATGTAGGGTTTGTGCCATGATTAATCATGGCGGGCTGTGTTGTCCTAGGGCAGTGAAAGAAGAGACGATTCCTAGGTGTCAATCCGCTGCAAGCAACATGCCGGAGATGGTTTTCTGGGCTGCTTCCTCGACCTCTGGAACGGTGGCGTTTCAAGTCCCTCCTTTGAAGAAGCAGGAGAAGAAGACGGTATCAATTCGCGATTTGCCGAGGAGTAGTGATGAGGCTACAAGGTGAGGATGAAGAGGATGTCGAGTTAGGGAAGAGGATGAAGATGCCGAAGCAGGGAAGAAGGTTAAATTCTCTCATGCAATGGTGCCATTACCACTGAGTTCGAAATAGCTAGGGTTGGAGACGAACTCTACCGAAGTGTAGCTGCCAAGGGAGGTTGAGCCAAGAAATGAGGTCGCTCTTGTGGAAGTCGCAACAAGCCCAAGCCTGATGCTCCCAAAGATCTTGAGAGCTCAGAGGTGGAGGAAGGGGAGCCTACTCCTGCTATTGAAAACTGAGACTACCTCCAATGACATCTCATGAAGTTGGATCTTGCATTAATCTTGAGACAGAGGGGTACACCGTAAAAGTCTCTAGACCCCAAACCTTTTGATTAATTGATCTTGATTTTGTGTTTTGTCAAAATAGGTAAGTTTCTGTGTTTTGAGTTAGTTTATTTCTGTTGAGTCTTTACTTCTGTTGAGTCGTGGATTTGTTTGTCCATTTAATTTGTTGTTATTGAGACATTTGGTTTTCTTTTCCCTTTTGGTGAGTATTGAGTCCTTGAGCAGTGGATGTATATTGTAAGATAGATTTAATGAATGGGTTGTGCGCCCAATGAAGTTATCCATTTTCCTAAAAAAAAAAAATAAAATAAATAAAATAAAATACTATCAAGTCATTTAATTTGTTGCACAAAAATGAGCCTTAGGCAAAGGTGTGACACTAACCAACGTTATTGTCTTTTTAATCAAGAGATAATAAAGAAGTAAATAACAAACCTTTGTATCATTTTTTCCGTTTTGGCGGGACCTCATCATCGTTATAAACTCCGGCGCGTAGGTACCTTCCTGTATATAAGTGGTCATCATCCTAGACACCATGATTCAAATGGGTCATTCTAGCTTTCTTCGCATAACTAAATGTGTCCCTAGCTAACGATCATTGAGGCTAAAATAGTTTAGACAATGATCATTTAGTTTTGGTGTGAAGTTATCGTTATCGAATGGATTTAAGCTAGTTAGAAATTCCCTCCACCTTACTCCAGGAGGTATATATTCATTTGGGTTTCTATTTGTATTTCAGTCCTCGAGTTGTTCTAGCTAGAAGTTCAACCGTAACGTATGTTTATCGGTATTCTCACTATTGTGTATGGGCCAATGCCCAAAAACATTATGATTGTTAGCGAGCCAATTTTAATCATTGGTTGTATAAAATATTATGTAAATATTTATTTTTCTTGTATGTGTAAGTTAAATATTATGTATATGTGTATGAGTTATTGCACTACAATTGTATTTCTATATAATCTTCTAGTTAACTCAAATATGCTCTAATATTGAGCAATATTAGTCAATGCTCTAATATTGTTAGAGCATCTTTACCAATGCTAACTATTTTTTAGTTAAATTTTAGTCAAATTAGCGAAAATGTCATTTTGGCTAACGACTTTTGAAATACATCTGCATCAATGTTCTCTACTTTAGCTATTATTAAATTAATATTATTTTATAAATGAAGATTAAATAGTTTATATTTATTTATATATCACATTAAATAACTTAAAAGGAATGTATTAAATTATTAAGAGCCACATCTCACTAGCTAGGCTAGCTATATTTAGCTAGCGAGATAGCTAAAAGTTATAATAGCTAAACTTTGGCTAATCTACTTGAGCTCCTAAAATACTCAAAAAACTAAACACGCTCTCTAAAGTAGTTAAAATAAAGAGTCTGATAAAAATGTTCTTAGAGAAGAATAATACATTGAAACATTAAACCCATATCGAATCATTTTTTTTTCTACTATTTGGAAAGATCTATCTATTATAGCTAAGGTCTAAAGTTAAGTTCTATTTTCTTAGATCAACCGGATCACGACCAACTTTCAGACTAATGTAACATAACTACTGAACTTCTAGTTCAATTTTTCTTCACCAACTAACGTTTAGCCCAATTTTTTTAATAAAATAATTAGAATCGGGTGTAGGGCTGAGTCTCTCAGCTTGGTTGGGTTCCAAACCCTTAAAAAAATAATAATAATAATACAATATCACTCTTCATCAAAAACCTTGATAAAAGTCCCGACATTTCTCACTAACATATGAAAAAATGGCATGGGTTAAGAAATTTAGTAATAATTAAAAAAAAAAAAAAAAAAAGAGTCCCAAGCTTAAACTTCATCATTGATAAAAGATACTTGATATATAGGTTTCTTACTTTCTTTAAGCTTCAATATTCAGTTGGTCAAATTATACCTACGAGGAAGATACCAAAATTTAGAAACCCTAGGTTTCGAGAGCAACGCGGCGGCGACCTAGGGAGGCCTTCCGACTGCTGTAGGATGTCGTCGACATCAGCTTTGGAGAAGGAGGAGGTGCTTACGGTGTCCCTTGGAGCGGTGAAGGTCTTCTCGTCTGTTGGTTTGGATTTGTTGGTGGCGTCGATGTCGGAATCTGAATCTGATTTATTGTTTCAAGGAGAGCTTAATTGACGGTCTGTTCCTTCTAGGCGAGAGCAGGCAAAGGTTGTGGGCTTTATTCTTAGATTGATCTGATGCTGGTCATCAATTCATAGCGGCCCGCGGCCAGGCTCAAGAGGTTTTGCGAGTTCGTCTATTGACCTAGAAGGGATCGATTGCAACCTTTCCTGGTTTTGAGTATAGTTCAAAGAGTTTGGACATGATGATAGCCGTTGGATTGATGCAGCAGCAGAGGCAACCATGATGAGCCGAGATAATCCAATGGAATTTCTCCTTGTATGGGCATTTTGTCCAATGGAGTTATCCATTCCCCTAAAAAAAACATATTCAGTTGGGCCGATCTAATTTAAAATCCTTCTACCCGTTGGGGCTGTGATTTGTGAAGCTTTAGCTTCTCGAGATAAGACATAAATGATGACTTTTTACTAATTGCTATGATATTTTTAATTTTTAATTTTGAATTTTGATATATAGTTTTTCTTCCTTTTTGGGGTTAGGAGGGGGAAGGGCAGTGACGTAACCAGAAACGATCATTAGAAGGGTCAGTGTTTAAACAAAAATACTAAAATGAATAATCTTTATTAAATAACTTTAAAATGTATGAAATTATTACATCAATACTTGAAATGTCATCCATTTATAATATTTTTCAAGAAAAACTTTCATATTTCCAAGTACGTATTGAATTATGAAGGTTTTGATGTTGTTTGCAGGAAGAAAATTTGAGAATAACTAAAAACAAAATTACGATGTTTTCAATAAAAAAACAAAATTACGCTAGAAACGGTTTAGAGAGAATGATAGAACACAAATGAATTGTGAACGTAAGTACATGGTAAATCATGAATTAATTAGAGTAAAAAAGGCATGGGTGACTAGTATTTGATTAGCAATATATGTATTTAAAAAGGGGAATGAAATTTATACATATCTTTTTTTACAATCCACACACCCATATCTCACTTTTTATAAAGAAATGTTTAAACTATTCATATTTTAATTTTTTCAAGTTGTTTAGGATAGAGACATTTTAGATATTTTCTTATAAAAAATAAGGTAACAGTGTGTGAATTGTAAAAAGAGGTGTATAAGTTTTAACCCTTTTTAAAAAATGATTAAAATCATGGAATATGAGTTTATTTGTCGCATGGGTGGAATCTTGCCCATGTTAATTAATAATTAATATAAAAACAACTATAAAAAAAGAACAAATAATTGTCTTGAAGCGTAAATATATATTGCCCTAGCCCTCACAGCTTAGCAGCCATTGGCATGAATGCCAGGGATTAAGATCCTTTCCTTGGCTGCCTCTCATCCTTGTTTCTCCTTGACTTTAAGGGGGGTGTATTATAATTGGATTCATACAGACTAATTTTAATCAATTGACTTTTTGAAAAGTCTATAGACTCTTTGAAAAGTTTATAGACTTTCACTAATTTCTTAAAACCATCGATTTTTAATCACAGACTTAACTGATTTTTGAAATCTACAGATTTCATATGAATGACTTATGTAGATTTCTTAATACTTACAGAGTTACATAAAAGGAAAAAAAATAAAGATGCAATGA
>NC_020497.1:15881395-15889590 GCF_000184155.1 Fragaria vesca subsp. vesca
AAAGTCTTAATTGAATACCTCTGAACTTTGGTGGAATTCATAATGATTTTTTAAAATCTAGTTGAATACACCCAGACTTTGATAGATTTTTAAAAGTCTGTATTGAATACACCTAAACTTTCAAATTTCATAGACTTCTTTAAAACTTCCAATAATTCCATATACAATACACCCCCTTAAACCCTATCCATTCAGCCAATATCCAAAGGTCTAAAACATGACACCTCAGCAAAAATCCACTAAAACTCATTTAATGAATAATTTAATGAAACACGTCGTTTAGAAGCACGTTAAGTCTTCTATCTTCTCCTCGTCTTGGTTTTTTNTTTTTTTTTTTTTTAAAGCTTCGTCGTCGTGGCTTCTTCATCCCTCGTATTTCTGGGGTTTTGAAGGTTAGAAGAGGCCTCAATTCCTAGATATCCAAACGACAACCTCACCAGCAATTAGGGTTCCTCCGGGATTCAATCCTTCTTCGACTTCAGTTTTTGGGGAATTTACGAGTAATCAAGATTTTCAAATTTGAATCTAGGGAAAGGAGTGTGCAATTTCAGCCAAACCCATGAAGGTGAGGATGTATATTTACAGTCACCCACCGACAAATAAGGGGAAGAGGGAGTGGGGTAGTGTCGGATCATCCGACTCGTATGAGATTGACAGGGGTGGAGTGACGTGGGGAATTTGCAGAGAAATCATGGTAGCTCGGATAAGTGAGAGGTCAAGGAAAGTGGGACTGATAAGAGAGTTTCAAAGCGGGAGACGAGTGGTGGTGGAAGGGGATTTTGACTTGGGTAAAGCTTGTCTCTCCATGACTATCAATTTATTCAAGTTTAAGCTTTATAAGATCTGGAAAATAGGATTTCAAAAAAAAAATCTGGAAAATAGTAGTTGCAGACTTGCAGGCTGCAATAGCAGCTGAAGGTGAGGAAGATGGTGAGAAGTAAAAGGGAAAACGGAAGGAATTTGACGTCGTTAAGCATTGTTAACTGTGTAGTATTAAATATTCTGCATTTATAATAGATTTTGCTGACGTGGGGTTTTAATAGCCCTTAGATATGTGATTAACGGCTGAGATACAAAGTTAAGGATAAACAAGTGTAGAAGTTAGCCAAGGAGAGAATCCTAATCCGAATGCCAGAGGGTTTCAATCGCCCCACTGTGGCTACGTCACTGGGGGACCCTTCGTAGGACCTGAGCCATAAAATAATTACTGAGCAAGAAGAAATCATTACAAAATGACCACGTACATGTGGTCGCTCTATTGTTAATTATCGTTGACATATTGATGAGTGAGTTTTGCCATTTGCCAATAATGCATCCTATGATGACTGCCTGTTCGTACTGCAATTTCTGTCTATATATGAAAGCAATATATATACAGAATACATTATACCCTACACGCAAACACTTGAGTTCAAGAAACTTATGATCTGAATCTTGGTTTCAAACTTCTTCTAGTTATGGAAAACTCATCACAAGTAGCTGTAACTGTGGATGATTTAGAGGAGATAGCTGAAGTAACTTCACTTGCAGAAAGCTCGAAAGAGATGAAAGCGGCAAGGTAAACGTCTTTGATTAATGTACATTATACGTAGTAACTAGCTAGTACGTTGTAAACATCATAGAAGTGTTTCATGATCTTCAACTATATATTTCTTCGATTGGGGTGAAGCTCCTTAATTATTGTTTAATTTCTTCTATTTTGATGTGATCTTGTCCAGTAATCCTGATTCCAGTTTACAGACTAATTTGGAAAAACCTGCTGCCATGAAAGTTGAAGAAGGATCAAGTCCAAAGTGGTCAGCAAAGGAAATAACAGATTATGATTCTCATGCCTCTTTGTTTCTAAAGTGGAAGAAGATATTTCTAGCATCATGCGTGTTTGCTGTTTTACTGGATCCGTTGTTCCTTTACATTCCTATAATCAACCACGATACGAGTTGCTTAGGAGTTGACGAGAATCTGAAGATCACAGCTCTTGTTCTAAGATCACTGACAGATCTTTTCTACATAATGGAGATCGCTCTTCAGTTTTATAGATCTGAGAACTGTTCTGGTTTAATCAGTAAATTTCATCACAGACACTACTCCCTCTTAAAGTTTCTGCGGAAGCTTTTTTTTCCAGCAGTAGCTACGACATGTAGGCACTCATACATTTTGATCGACATTTTAGCTATTCTTCCACTTCCGCAGGTAAGACAACGCCCGTTTTCGATCGTGTATAATATTGATTTCATTATAAATTTATAATAGAGTTAAATATCTTAGATAATTGCATCAATATTTTATCTCGTTGTTTAATTAACTATTTTACTGATTTCAGGTCCTAATTCTCATTTTCTATTCGAAAATGAGGGGTTCGAGTTCTTTGAGTGCAATAAAGGTTATCATGAACTTATTTGTTTTGATGCAATATTTTCCACGGGTTCTTCGCATCTACCTTTCTTGTAAGGAACTTGGAAGGACTCATATTGGAGGAACTGCGACATGGGTTAAAGGGGTGCTTAATTTCTTTATGTACATCCTTGCTAGCCATGTAAGTTCAATACTAATACTATGACCTCGTTTGGTTTCAGAAATAAAACTAGTTTCTTTTTATTTCCCATGGAGTATAACTGTTTAAACCGAATATGGGTTAATAATTTCTCTTTGCTCCGACAAGAATCAAATAAGATCTTACAAATATCTTTGTGGTCATAAGTGAAGTTAATTACAATTTTCGGATGGTGTCTTTGTTTAATATTTTCATTTCAAAAGTGTGATCCCTATTATTGAATTTGCTGAGCTTTTAGGTGCTCGGAGCTGTATGGTATTTTTTTGCCATTCAACGAATGACAGATTGCTGGCAATATGCCTGTGGAAATCGAATTGATCAATGTGATAGTAGTTTTGGTTGTCACAACAATGACCATACAGTTAGAAATATCACATATCTGAATGATTTATGCCCTATAAGCACACCAAGTACATCGACTTTCGATTTTGGTATATATGCTATTGTCCTTCAATCTGGATTACCGGTATCAACAAATTATCTGCAGAAGTTTTCAAACTGCTTTTGCTGGGGATTGCGAAACTTAAGGTATGATTATATGGTACTATTTTACTAAATAATTCACATAGTTTAATTAAATATTTGAACATGACGGTTATAACTTCCGATATGTTTCTCTCTGTGTTTGCAGTTCTCTTGGTTCAAACCTTCAGCCCAGTATCAATACATGGGAAAATCTATTTGTGGCTTTTATCTCTGTGATCGGCTTGCTACTATTTATATATCTAATCGGAAATTTGCAGGTTACTAATGCTGAGTGTTTAATCATTATAAACAATTTTATATCGAACGTAATAGTACATTGGTTACTAACGTTTTATATATTTTTCGATGGAATAGACATATATGCAGTTGGACGTCGCTAGAATAGAGGAGCACAGACACAGGATGAAAGTTGAACGGAAACTAGAAGAGAAAAGTAGGGAGCTAGACTTGTGGTTAACTAAAAACGGCATCCCTGAAAGATCAAGTAAGGATATAAAGTCGCGGATGATGAAAAAGGTACAACTGGAACTGGAAGAAAACAGAGATATTGATTTCGAAACTGTTTTCTCTATGATTCCCTTGGAGGTGCAAGACTATGTCAAAGATCGTATGCCGTTGACTCGGCTAAAGCAGGTAATTACGTTTCTACTTCTCCCTATACAAGTTATTTATCAATAGGAGGTCGATCAAATGAACGCATAAGAGCATCTCCAAGAGCATCTCCAACAACCATAGCTATCTCATTAGCTATATTTAGCTTAAAATGAAACATAAATAGCTAAGTTAGAAACTCTTCTCCAGCAGTTAACCTAAATTTCATGTTATTAGTTTGAGAGGGAAAAAAAATTAGAAAATTCTAGTATATCATATGGTATAGGATACCTCACAAAATGTGTGACTATCATTGATTGAATAAACAATTAAATGACCATGTAATGACTATTTACTGCTTCAAAAGCCCTTATGTGTCATACAATTAAACACATTTACAATAGGCATGTCATACCATATGGTATGATAGACAAACCCAAAAAATTTAGCTTTAAGGTAAATTCTCTCTCCTCTCTACTACAAGGTGTGTTTGCTTTCTAGTTCTTCCTAAATCATGAACGCATCTTGTTAAATATATCAGGTGCAGTCGTTCCAACATCTGGATGGATTGGTACTTAAAGAAATATGTGGGCTTCTTCAGCCTATGAAGTATACCAAGAATGAACTCATTATTCGGGAGGATGTTGACTCCCTCCAAATGATGCTTCTCATCGTAGAGGGAAACATAAGTATTGAAAAGCCAAATCATCCTAGTAGTTCATGCGGTGCAGGAGAATTATACGGAGAAAAGCTTCTAACTTGGCCATCACGGACCACCTTTCCTGCTCTGATACCCTCGGCAAATGAGTCTGTCAAGGCAATTGGTGATGTCGAAGCGCTTGTTCTCACGGCAGGTGACATGCTGAGTGTCGGCTTTAAATTCGGCTTCCATTTCAAAAAATACAACAGCCTCGAAGAACAATTGGCTAATCTTCAGACATCAATTAGAGTGTTTAGTACACAAGAAATGAAGAAGGCCACAAACAATTTCCATGGAAGTCAAATAATTGGCAAAGGAGGCTTCGGAGTAGTTTACAAAGGAACATTGCCAGGTAACAAAGTGGTAGCCATAAAGTTACGCCGATATAGAATATTTGAATTAACCGAGAAGTTTGTTGACGGGATGAGTGTGCTTTCTCAAATCAACCACGAAAACTTGGTGAGGCTTTCGGGTTGTTGGATAGAGAGGGGATCACCTGCACTGGTTTACGAGTACGTCAACAACGGCACTCTGCATGAGCACATTCATCAAAGAAATGGCAAACGACCAATTTCATGGGAGTCACGTATGAACATAGCAGTCGATAGCGCAAGAGGACTGCAATACTTACACTACTCCACTTCCATGCCAATCATACACGGAGATGTGAAAACAATGAATATTCTAGTAGATGACCATTTCAGGGCGAAAGTGTCAGACTTTGATGCTTTACAGTTAGAAGAAGAATACACTGGACTTGCAACTATAGCCCTTGGAACGCCCGGATACCTTGACCCTGAAGTTTTACAAACAAATCGAATGACAGAGAAGAGTGACGTTTATGGCTTTGGAGTTGTCCTAGCAGAGTTAATAACAAGTCGAAGAGCTATTGACCGTGAAAGGCCTGAGGGAGAGATGAGCCTAGCATTCTTTTTCGTTCTGTCTGCGGAAAGAGGCTGCTTGGACCAAATTGTTGACTCTGAAATAATCAACGAGACAAATTTTGAGATGGTGGAAAAAGTGGCAGATCTGGCAAGAAGATGTTTAAGGATCAAAGGTGAAGAAAGGCCTACCATGAATGAAGTAGTCAGCGAGCTTGAGGCTTTACAGATTATTGCAAAGCATCCAGACGGGGGAAAGGCTCATTTCTCTCAATCTCCCAAGGATACCGATTACTTGCTTGGCTCGCCTTCGTATGTTTAAGGCGTTGATGTCACTGAAAGTGGTTCTAGCTACTCATCAGATTACAAGTTTACAACCACGTACTGTACCTTTGCAGAATGAAGTTCCGAAAGTTAAGCTCGATAATGAATTATCACTATTGAATACTGATAGTGGTTTTCTTTTTGCACACTGATATTTTTGTTGTAATAAGGAAAATGTTTCTAGGCCTTAATAAGGCCTAGCTAGGATTTATGACCTTAATTCTAGGTGGCATGCCAAATCATCTATCCACATCATCAAATAAAAAATCATGATATGTCATTTTTACCTAAAAATACAATCTTATCTTTTCAAATCTAATGGCTCTAGATTATTTTGTTTTTATTCTATAAAAAGATGTTTTTAAGCCATTTTTTTCATTAATCATGCTTAAATTTAAAATGTGAAATATATATATATATATAATTATACTCAGTTTGTAAAATATGAACTCAATTAGAATATATATATATATATATATTTGTTTACTAAAAAAATAAAATAATATATATATACACACACATACATACATTAATTTTTTTCAAGGAGGAAATTATACATATATATTTATATATATCTATATATTTGTCCAAAAACCTTTATATATAGTTCATCCAATATAAATTCGATATAGATTTTATTTGTTTTATTTCATTTTTAAAGTTCGATGGTGAATTATATATAAAGTAAAAAGAAAAAATAATAGTGAATTATGAAGTCTAAAACTATTTGATTCACATTTGATTCACAAAGATAATTTTCTTTTATTAAATGTAATGAATTATTATAATATTTGACTACATAAAGAAATGCATTTAATTTAGTTCATGTAAGGTAACAAAATCAACTACATAAAAATGGTAACTAAATCATCTTAATGAAAATAAACAATATTTGGTATAATTATTCGTTAATTTGGTGTGATTATTAATTAGATCGTTATGAATAAATTATATTTGGTATAGGGTATCTATATAGGCATGTCCATATTTATAAGAGGATATGCAAACTTTCCATATTAGTATACGTATTGCCATCTATAGACAAATCCTCCTTATTAATCAGAAAAATCAAACCTTAAATTAAATTTGCAAAATGAAAAGAAAATATATTATACACATTTATACCAGTACCTCATGAAATATTGTGATGGACTTCAACATGAGAGTTTTTGACAAGAGATGAACTTCATTGAATAGGTATGAGATATAGTGATTGAATAAGTATGTTAAGTGTGAAGTGTACTTCATTTAATGAATCAAATATCTAAAATAGAAGTCATCATCCACATTAACATAAACTAATATACTCTTATACACAAATAAATACGTACAAGGTATCCAATGATGATTTCAATAACATTGAAAAAAGAAGCTAGGTGCTTCTTTTAATGCGAATATGCCATTAGGGAAAGTCCTCGGTGAACTTGTACTTATCTCATTAATAACTACTTAATATAATTAATTTTAAAGGGTTCAAGGTTTAGGGTGGTTTAATATATTTAACCCTAAACCCTAAACTCTAAACTCGTATCCCTAAACCCTAAACTTTTATCCCTAAACCCCAAACTTATTTATTCCATTTTAGTGTGAATACGTCATTGAGCTAGGATATGTCCTCGGTGAATTTGCAGGTAGCACATAATTAGCTACTTAATACTTTTTTATTTATTTAGTGTGAATATTCCACTAAAGAGAGGTTTATAGTGAACTTTAATAGCTCATTGTCAGTTACTTAGTACTTATTTGTTTAATGATCATTACGTACTAGCTAGCTCATCATTGGCTACTTATAACTTATGCTTATCACTTTAAATCTCAATGTCAATAATGACTTCTATTTGAATATTTGAATGTGAACTTCAATGTGTATAATGACTTCTATTCCAAAGTGAATATGTCATTAGAGAAAGGTTCCAAGTGAAAATTACTAGCTTATTATCTGCTACTTATAATTTGTTATTATAAGACATGTTTATGACTTTAAATTTCAATGTGAACAACGACTTCAAATTTGAATGTAAATAATGTCTTATATTTCAATGTGAACATGCTATTTGGGAAATGTTCTAAGTGAACATTACTAGATTATTATTGGTACTTGTAACTTATTTGTTACTATATGAGATGTTTATGACTTTGAATTTCAATGTGAACAATGACTAATTTTATTTTAATGTGAATATTCTATTAGGAAAAAGTTTCAAGAGAACATTATTAGTTCATTATTGACTACTTAGTACTTGTTTGTTACTATAAGATATGTTTCTGACTTCAAATCGCTATATCAATGATGGCTAGCTTCTTTTTTCAATGTTTTTGAAATCATCATTGGATACCTTGTACGTATTTATTTGTGTAGAACAGTATATTAGTTTATGTTAATGTGGATGATGACTTTTATTTTAGATATTTGATTCATTAAATAAAGTACACTTCACACTTAACATACTTATTCAATCACTATATCTCATACATATTCAATGAAGTTCATCTCTTGCCAAAAAAATCTCATGCTGAAGTCCATCACAATATTTCGTGAGGTACTAGTATAAATGTGTGTAATATATTTTTTTCCTATTTGTCAAATTTAATTTAAGGTTTGTATTTTTTCTTGATTAATAAAGAGGATTTGTTTAAAGATGGCAATACGTATACTAATATG
>NC_020497.1:15889751-15943509 GCF_000184155.1 Fragaria vesca subsp. vesca
ATNTATATATTTTTTTTGTAAACAAATATATATATATATATATTCAAATGAGTTCATATTTTTCAAACTGAGTATAATTATATATATATGTATATATATATATTTCACATTTTAAATTTAAGCATGAGTAATGAAAAAATGGCTTAAAAACATCTTTTTATAGAATAAAAACAAAATAATATAGTGTCATTGGATATGAAAGGATAAGATTGTATTTTTACCTAAAAATAACATAACATGATTTTTTTATTTGATGATGTGGATAGGTGATTTGACATGTCACCTAGGATTAAAGCCATAAATGCTAGGCCTTATTAAGGCCCTCTAACACATTTGGCTTGGTTATGTACCCATGTTGGTTAATATAAATAAAGTTTCATTAATTACCCAAAAAAAAGAGAGAAAATCCTTTAAAAAAAAACAGAGAGAGAGAAAAGTTCAGCTATGATCACGTCAAGGTAGACAAACCGATTATATTATACTAGCCTCTTAACACACGCGTTAATTTGTTTTTTCTATTTTATATTTTTGTTGAATATTTATAAAATATTAATTATGTTATTATTTTTTATTTTTTGGATACACGTTGTGGATTTTGCTTTTCTTTTTATTTTTATTTTTTTATTTATCAAGTTACTATTATGACCTTTACACTTAAATTTGCAGTTAAATGAAAGATAATTTAGGTAGTTTAAAATATATATTTTTTTGATCAAAAGGTCATTCGATTTAAATCAGAGCAAGCAGTACAAAGACGACGTACCTCAGTGAGGTTGTCAGAAAACATCGTCTTGCAGAATTGCAAGTCCTATACTAGCTAAAACATAAGCTTTGAAATCCTAAGTACACCTATCTTGTAACGATGAATCATGATTTTACAAGTAAACTAGGATCTGAAGAAAACTATCAAATACTCTACGAATGCAAACTAGTTTACCTGGACCAAACTAATATTAAATTAGGGGCCCAAGCCCAACTGCATCCACCAAGTCCCATTCAAGGGAAACCCGAGCTGATCCAAACCAGGCCCAAACGAGCCCAATTGCTAAAGAAGCCAAGACTGATGCCCTAGCAGCCATCATCCCTCTGCTGCCATCGTCAGCCCTAATTGGCAACGCTGTCATAGCTAATCCCGGAATCAAGTTAAAACCTAGCTAATCCAAGCCCAGCCCATTCAAGCAAGGAGCTGTTACCCTAGCCGCCGTCTTACCGACGTCATCACCAACAGAGACGAACGTCGCCGTTATAGCCAAACTGGAGCCTCCTCCTTCATCAAGATCTCATCGATCTCAACTGTTTCACCACCACCATCAACACCATCACCACTACCATGAGCAAAAGGAGAGCGATCAAAGCTTGTATTAGATGAGGGCTGGGGTTCCAACCCGCCATCCCCACCATAAAAAACTCCCATCCCACCCTTATCAAAACAAACAAAGTGAGGGGAAAGACACCTCAAGCCGATTGAGATTGCCATGTCGCCACCATCACCATGGCCGTCGTTTCCATCCCCATTGTCGAAGGTCACCACAGATCCACCAGAGATCATATCCGAACAAAGAAAGACTCCACTAAAGCCATCAAATAGGAAAGCTAACGCGGAGAGGATTAGCAGGGTAAAAAAGCCTGCTTTGGTTTCCATTGAAAAACAATGAAAAGGTTTGGTCCGGCTCGAAACCTTAACATATAGGTAGTTTAAAAATTTAACCGTAGATAAAATCAAAAAAATCTTCTAGCTTTATTAATAGCAGATAGTAGATTACAGGCTTTGCTCCATTTTTTTTTGTTGGATTGAATATTGAGTTAAAAATCGGCTTATATATCTTACGACACAAGCTAAACGAGCTAAAAATGAACCGAATACGAATCATACACGATCTATGATCAGTTCTATCTACAGCTTTTTAAGTTTTAACTTTATTTTTCTGATACTATCACTTTTTTGGTTGGGCCGGGTTTAATCCTTCTACCCGTCGGGCCTGTTATTTGTAAGTACATAAACGACGTCGTTACTAATTCCCCAACAAACTACTATCTTCTTCTCCGGTGTTCACGTTTCCTTTCTCTTCGTCTCAACTTCTCAACTCCCCACACACTCTCTCCATTCTCTCTTTCTCCGATGGAGATGGACTCCCTCCCCAACGGCACCTCCGCCCCGCCGAGCCCAGGCCCAAGCCCAAGCCCAAGCCCAAGCCCAGCCGCCGCGCCTCCGCCGTCCTCAAAGCTCAACCACCTCTCCGACTCCTTGAAGCTCGAGCACCAGTTCCTCCGCGTCCCCTTCGAGCACTACAAGAAGACGATCCGCGCCAACCACCGCGTCGCCGAGAAGGAGATGTCCGCCGTCATCCACGGCGTCAACGAAGCCGCCGACCGCGACGACATGCTCTGCGACGACGCCGTTTCTCACCTCAACTCCCTCGTCTCCAGGCTCCAAGGCCTCAAACGAAAGGTAACAACGAAATCGCAATTCAATCAATTAGAGTGATCTGGAGTATTTGAATCGTCGAAATTCGAGCTAATTGGTGATCCGGAGTATTTGATTCTAGCTAATTTTGGATTAGTTGTTTATGATTGGATTTGCGAAACTGTGTGTGGTGATTGATGTGGTTTGGTTGATTGGTGAAGCTGGAGGAGGGGAGCAAGACTGAGAACTTACAGGCGCAGCGGTGCCGGGCGAGGCTGGATCATTTGGAATCAGCAGATGTGGAGAATTTATCAGAATGGAACAATGTGCGGTTGAACCGGATCCTTGTGGACTATATGTTGAGGATGTCTTATTACGACACTGCGGCGAAGTTGGCTGAAAGCCAAAATATTCAGGTAGTTTTCGCTTTCTGGTCTTGGATTAGCTAGCATTATGTAATATTGTGGTTCTTAATGCTATGGTTTTGGAGTTGTTCTCTCTGGTATTTGTTACTAATGCTAGGCCTATTCTCTGAAATTAAGCTTGGATAATGGTGTTTCTTTGTAATTCGCAAAGTTATATAAGTGGAGAAACTAGCTTGTCGATAGAAACAGGTTGGGTCGTTCCTTTAGTATAAGAGTTGAAAGAGTAAAGACAAATAGAAATAAGTAATGGATAATGGATTCCAGTTTCTCTCGTTGGAAGACTGCCAGGGTTCATTGGCATGTTACAATCTCTTTGCTTTTAAGTACAATGCTGATTCTTCCCATACTTTCGGACTGCAATATGATTAGTGTTTCTTCTGTCCCAGGATCTTGTTGATATCGATGTATTTCAAGAAGCCAGAAAGGTTATTGAAGCTCTCCAGAATAAGGATGTAGGCCCTGCCCTAGCTTGGTGTGCAGAGAACAAGTCAAGGTTAAAGAAATCCAAGGTATGCTTTCTCCTTTTCTTTTGTCTGTTAGTGGGAAGACCTTGCTTTCATTGCGATGGTTAGATGAATTTCTTTGTACAATTATTTGTTGTATTGCCTGTGTACAAAATATTTATTCTCTATATAATCTAAAGCTGCAATTCTTCTGTGGCATCTCTTGCCACTTCACTCATCTTAAAATTTTACTTGCTTTTATTCTCACAGTATGGGGTATGTGTTTTAGTTACACATATCTCTTGCACGTGTCCTACATACTTGAACTACATGATAGGAGATCAAAGTAAATGGAAAAAAGGCTTCTTTCATGGATGCTTAATCATTCTTGCCCTATGCTGTCTAAGGTCCACCATAGTGATAACTGAACTGCTTCCACAGCATGTTGACTCTACCTGATTTCTGACAGTTGCTCATGAAGTTATATTTGATATGATTGCATGTCTAGATTCTGGAATACAGCCTAGTTATTACTCTCTGGCGCTAAGAAAGTGATGGTGCCTTTCTTTTCTTGAGAGGGCAGTGGGCGGTTCGCTTCTGCTAGTTATTGCAATTCTATATATTTAAGCCAGATAAAATGGCATATCTGTTCTCTTACTCCGTTCTTGAACTCCATTTAACAAGACACATAGGGACTAGTTACTACTTTGATACCTGCAGCTGTACTGTACTAAAATTTGGCTATTTGTCTAATACTGCATCTTCTATTGATGGCAGAGCAAATTGGAGTTTCAGCTAAGAATTCAAGAGTTTATAGAGTTGGTACGAGCTGAAAATAACTTGCGAGCTATCACATATGCCCAGAAATACCTTGCACCATGGGGTACTATGTATATGAAAGAATTGCAGCGGGTCTTTGTAACAGTTGCTTATAAGAGTACTACTGAATGTGCTACATACAAGGTGATTCTTTTCTCTAGTTCAGGAAGCTCCTTTCTCTTTGGTTGTCTGCTCCTAAGATATGGGATTGATTTTCTCTTTGGTTGGTTATGCTATCCAGGTATTATTTGAACCAAAACAATGGGATTACCTGGTTGACCAATTCAAACAGGAATTCTGCAAGTTATATGGCATGACGCTTGAGCCTCTGCTGAATATTTATCTGCAAGCAGGACTCTCTGCTCTGAAAACACCGTATCCATTTACTGATTTTATCTGATTTTTATATTGTTGTCCTCATATAGATGTAATCAGTGGGATAGAAGGCTTGCAGGATAGTCCAATTAGAATGGTGGAACTGAAATTTCATAGTGTGCATAATGTGATTAAAATGGATAACAATTTTGGGATTATCGGAAAAAAAAAAAAACACTCAGTTCCCTAATTATCACATGTTGAGAGGCAATTTTTTGTGGTTTTCAAGTACATGGATTGAGGGAACGTTTTCACAATGCACATTGTAAATCATTTTTATGTCGATATAGTTTCACTTTCCATTAGGAGTTGTAAGTTATAATCCCTACTGTCACAAAAGTGGCTTCTTCCTTTGGCATTTGATTACATCTGATTCACCTTTATATACATGTGGTCATTACATTAGAGCTGCATCTTGTATCCCGATTTGTTGTATTGCCTTGACCTATTCCAGATACTGTTATGAAGATGATTGCACCAAGGAGGATCCATTGTCACAGGAAGGTTTCCGTAAGCTAGCCATGCCATTACCTTATTCTAAGCAGCATCACTCGAAGCTTGTTTGCTATATAACTAAGGAACTGATGGACACGGAAAATCCACCACAAGTTCTGCCAAACGGCTATGTCTACAGCACTAAGGTTCACATGCGTTCATTTGTGCCATTGGTAATTAAGTGATTAGCCATTGAGTGTTCGATTCTCATTTTAAGTTTATGTTTTGTAGGCTCTAGAAGAAATGGCCAAGAAATATAACGGGAAGATTACTTGTCCAAGGACAGGTTTGGTCTGCAACTACACAGATCTGGTGAAGGCATATATATCATGAATCTACATATCTATTCATGTTTTATGATCCTGGCTTTATGTCTGCATGTGCTCTATGTACATAAATCCTTTCCTTTTTATTAAACTCTTAAAGTACCACATTCTGGTACGATGAATCTCCCTGCGCTGTTATTCTCATGATGCCTCAACTTGGTGTTACTCTGGGTAACTTGAAACATGTATATAAGCAAGTTACTCTATACAACCATTTTACTTCCACTCAGTTTAACAAATTGTACCGAAACATATTCTATTCACTTATATTAATTTTATTTGATCGAACTACAATGAATGGGATGGTAGTTCAATTACTACGTAGGAAAAGCTGATCATCATGCATGTTATCTGGGTTTCTGGATCAACCATATACATGTACTATTGCTTACTAGTGTGCTGCAACTCTTTTTGATGGAAGAAATATAAATAACAAACGACTCCAGACCTCTTTGTAAGTTGAAATTAGATTAGATGGCACCGCCCAAGGTCAGTTTCTTCTTGTTAACTCTTTTGGAGTGAAATTTAACTGGCCTAGCGGAGTGAGTGGTTGCAGTTGAACTCGGAGGTGGAAATAGCACCGCCGGAAATTGAACACTGGACATTGTCGAATTTATCCAGTTGGTGGCAATTTTCTGCCCTTTGGCGCAATGGCCGGCCAAGGTGCAGATGAAATAAAATGTGCCGGGTCGAACAATGTTAACATTAGTTGGCTTGTCTGATTGCAATATCGGATGTGTAGTGTTGCAACTGTCGAAATCCTCCTTTGTCACCCAAGCCTGGTCTTGTTCTCCTGATGGAAAATCAAATGCTGCACAAGAAAGGAAACAGTCGACATATATGAGAAACATGCATGTTGCTTAGTTAGAGATGTAACTGGCTAGTAATAGTGTGAGACTCACTTATACTATCAACATAGATTTGTAAGGTATGCTCGGCCACCCAGGCCTCATATGTGGCAGCTCCACCAGAACTCCAGAAGGAATAGACCAAGCCAATTCGTACTCTTCAGCTTCTATTGTATGTAACATTGCTGCCAATGCTATAACAGCAACCAAAACCTTCATGGCTTTCCCCATCCCAGATTATCTAATCAGTTAGCTGATGCACTGTCCTTAATTGTGTTACTGTGTAGGAAATTGGTAATGAGGCATTGAGGACTGAATGTGGTGCCAGCTGACTTTATAGAGGGAGAGGGCTCTCGGATTTGAGGAAAGCAGGCGGCCGAGTGGCTATCGCAACCTCTCGGATATTAGGGATGCAAGCGGCTGAGTTGCTTCCGCCAAGTTTCACAAAGAACTATGTTACTGCATTGTGTTTGACACCCTGAAATTGCATGCTAGCTGTGGTGCTGTAGATGCCAGTTTTTAATTCATACATAAGTACATAACAAGGGGTTGATTATGTCCACATTAAGTCTGTTATTAACGATTCTGAACATTTCATGTAGGTTAATTAAGTACTTGCTTTAGTACAATATAGTACTACGAATAATCCCCAAGGCCAGAAATTAATACATTTTCATGTGGGAAAGGAAGGTGGGAATGCTCTGGACGAAAGTAAACCTCTTTGTAAATCATTTAGATATAGCTAAAAGAATTTTAATGTGCAACAAATATATGGCTTAAAGTTAACTAATTTGAAATTTAAATTATTTTGTGCAGATGTGTCTTGGATGCATGGTAAATTGTTATTTACTTATTTTCATGAAGAATTTAAGTTTCCAAAAATCAGTTGAGAGTTTCTGAAATGTTCAGAATCTCACCGTAAACCATAGACTGATGGTTTTCTTACGAGTGCAAGAAAACAGTACGTAGATCTGACTTTCGAGATTAAATACACGATTTTAAGTTGTTGTAAATTTTAGCAGTTGAACTTGATACACATAATTGAAATTTTCTCTCTCTCTTATAGTCTCCTAAAAAGATGTCCTTCAAGTGATCGAGCTAATTCATAACTGCTATCTGGTATCCCAAAGGCTAAAAACAATGTCCAGCTACTAACAAATAAGCAGATGTTGGACTAAGAGAACAAATTCTATTTTACCCAGAAGTGCTAGCAATCTTTTTTCCCAGTAGTATATATGAAAATGACTAAAACTGGTCTTGGCATTGCCTATATTTTGGTTAAAGTAACAAGCATGCACACATTTTTCATGAAAATTTTCTTCTAACGTTTTGAGATCTTTAATTATATGATTGATAACATAATGTCACACCTTCTTGGAAGAGATCCCAATGTTGCAAATACTTGAAAATACCATAGGATCGAATTAAGTCGGTCACCTTTTGGCTTTTACTCTCACAGAAAGGATTCACAGATTAAACTAGTAAAATTGACTCAAAACTGATAATAAATTTATTAACAGTGCGTTAAGTAGAAATGAATTTGATCGTAATTCGATCATAATCTTATATTTGGTTTCTGGATCATATAGAGACCACAGATATGGTAATACAAACAATCACTACTCATGGCTTCTTGATTTATTGCTAGCTAGCAAGGATTTAAGACACACGGTTTGAATTAGCTAGCTAGATCATTTCAGGCCAAACCTTCCTAGTTACCCATCTTTCTGGATACAAACATGAACGGCCGGGACTGCATAGACTGATGAAAAAGATTCGAACTCATTGTGCATGGATCACTTTAACGCTTTGCATTATATCGCCAACCAAAACAGTACGTGTATTGAATCGCGGACAAATGTAGCTTCTATAGTTTTCTCCATGCGAGAGGTCATACATACATCCCATTATATGGAAAATCTGTCGGGTCCGAGAATAACAAGTACCTTTGCATTTCGCTTCTACAAGAACTCGTATCATTTTCTGGTAAGCGCGCAAATGACACTCAAATTAATCCGGATACTATACTCAAACCTGAGTGTATATCTTCAATCAAAAACATCTAGCGGAGTGGATTCAGTGCACCATGGTGCACTGGAACCGGCTAACATAGACTACGGGAGAACCACGTCAGCATGTCCAGTGGTCCTCCTTGACCAATATAAAATCGACACATGGTTATTTTTAAAACAACTCATATCAAGATATATCTAGTCATTAATTTAATATTTTGCTGCTTTCATTGTTATTGTTTCTTAAACCTAAACACCAAATGTCCAAATCCTCTTCATCGAAAAGAAAAAAAAACACCGAGTCCTCTTCTTGTAAATCCACTCCTCTTGTTCATCGAAAAAAAAAAATCATTGAGTCATACAAATCCATAACAATAGTTGCTCAATTGTATAATCCATATTCCATAACCAATGAATTCACTCAAGATTACTATGCTTGCTTGCGTACTTGAGTTTGGCACTGATGTCATTCACCAGTAATCTTGAATTCACTCAAGATTGCTATGTATTCTGAATTACGAAGGAACTTGCACTTTCGTTCAAATATTTGATACTCATGGCCATTTAATTTATTTCTTCACCACCTCATCGTCATCATCATGAGTAAAAATATTTGATTAACTTGGTTTTTTTTTCTTTTCGATAAAGAGGAGTGGATTTACAGGACTCTCTGTTTTTAATTTCAATGAAGAGCACTCGGTATTTTATTTTTTATTTTTGATGAAGAAGATTTGGTTTAAGTAATAATAACAATATATGAAAGCAGCAAAGTATTAAATTAATGACTAAATATATTTTAATATGGGTTGTTTTAAAAATAACCATGTGTCGACTTTATATTGGTCAAGGAGGACCATTAGACATGCTGACGTGGTCCTCCCGTAGTACAGAAAAATTTCTTGTGTTAATGAAGTTCATTAAGGAAATAAATTAAAAATAAATTAGATAATTGTTCCTGGTTTGAACCAGGCAGGCAGGCACCCAATAAAAATCCTTGCACCTATGGACTTTCCATTATTTGTCTGCATCTCTAAGCAAGGTAAATTTGATCAATTAAATATTAACATTTATGAGTTTTACTGTGTTGACCATTATTCATTTTTTTAATACTCTTAACGGCGTCAATATCGGTGTTAGTGCTATGTAAAAGCTAGATCTAATGAACGGTTGAGATTAAATTTTAACACTTGGTTCACTTGAACGTTGGTGCATACAAGAACTTTCGAACATCTAGATGCATAAAAAGACCGAAAGAGCTATAATAGAATTAAGGTGATGAAGTAGGATGATGATTCTACTGCATGGTAGCTAGCTAGTATGGCGATCGATGGACGTAAATCTATCTGGTGATGTCTCAGTTAATAGACAGACAGTTTCTTCAATAATAGGTAATGACCCCAATCAAATTAGGAGTTCAAATAATATTACTCATCAAAGCATTGCATAACAAGAGCTAGAAGTACTCGATCGGACATGGAAACTTGCGATGAGGATGAGAAGAGATCTGTTGCTTGGGTGAGTGGGATTTTGGCCAACTGATTGAAAAAACGAGCATTTCTTATCTTTTTCAAATGATATCATCCATACATTTTTGTCCTGCTTTTCTGGAAAAAGTTGAAGCACTATATACCAATCACCAAGAAATTAAAAAGATTGTTCAAAAGAAAAAGTAGTCTCATTTGTCTCAAATGATTCGAATAATTGAAAGAAGAATGGTATTGGAACTAATTAATACCACTCGCCGCCCACAGGAAGGATTGTCCAGCAAAAGAAAATGTAGTGTCAAATAATTCAAGTACTCGAAGAATGTGGAACTAATAAAAACACTAAAGCATTCATACTTTCCCGTATGTAGGATTCGTACTTTCAACAATATTGTGATCATACAATATATATTGCATGCTGATGAACACTAAAGCATATACGATTATACACTCCCGTTCACAGGGTCACTAGCTAACCATGGATGATTTACATGAAATCAACGCCTATTGCTATGGTGGGTAAATCAGTGTAAATGAGCTCTCTTTCTAAACTGCATATGCAGTCGTAGGCTGATTCATACAGACCCTAAACACACAATATCGCTATCGAAAAACAATCAATCTACTCATGTAATTAAGGACAATTATGTTTCTAGATGTTTTTTTTTGGCAGTAAAATGTATCCAAATGTTGAAGGATATGATTAATATGAACTCAATTATGCCCCTCCCGCCCAATCGTGGACCCAAAGGCACAGTAAGTCTTCCAAGTCAATCACAAACTTCCAAGCATATAAACTTTGTAAAAGGAATTGTTACGTCAACTTTATCAAATGTGGGTACCCTCGAATCCTCGATCCTTTAGGTGGGTAGCAATTATATCCAATATTGTTCTGGATTATCAAGGTCAATAATGAACCACACATTCAAGTTGCTTCCAGCCTTGTTCTGTATCTTCACTCAGCAAATTTGAAAGAAGATTCGTCCACCATTTTTGATATATTTTACGTTCCATCTTCTCATCAACAAGTTGGATCGAGTTACCATTTTCATAGTTCAGTTTTCTTATTAAGTTGGAGTTATTATGTCTAACCGCGAATCAGTGACCTTAGTTGTGGAGCACCCGAAAGCTGAGAGGTTGGTTTCTTAATCTTGCCACTCCATCTACTTTTTCATTATTCCGGCCTATGTGTTTTTCTTAGATTTCATGATCATCTGGCTTAGCTAGCTCTAAGACTAAGACATCACTCCAGATGCATGATATATGTTCTTTTACTCTGGGATCCGACAAAGATTAAGTTAATTCAAGACACAGAACTATTAAACATGATAATGAACAGTACTGGCCGGAAACTAATCACGGTTGATACAATTATTGTGTTTTAGCTTGTTTGCAAATTTCAAAACGCTTTGTGATCTGTCCTCTTTTCTTGCCCAGTGATTCGGATTCAAATTCTGAGGTTTCCAGAGAAGTCCATATATCAAGTAAAAAATGGCAAGCGGTTGCAAAATTTCTTGGCTTTTACTGGATTTTCACAAAGTGGAAGGAAATATTCTTCAGTTCATGTGTGTTTGCTGTTTTACTGGATCCTTTGTTCCTCTACATTCCGATAATGAACTATGATATGAAGTGTTTGCAATTCGACGGAAACCTGAAGACGGCAACTCTCATCTTACGATCAATTACAGATCTCTTTTACATAATGGACATCATTGTTCAAATTCATAGATACAAGGACTACTCCTCTCTGTTTCCAACAATAGCAAAGACGATTGGGAGGTCCTACATCATGATTGACATTTTAGCTATCCTTCCCTTTCCTCAGGTAAGTTAATTAACAGAATATAACCCTTTTTGGAGTATGTAAAATTGATTAAAACACCAATATTTGCTATATGTACCCACTGGTTGGCGTTTAACTGTGAGTGCTTGTGTTCCAGGTAGTATTTCTCACTTTGTCTTCGAAAACGAGGGCTTCGAGATCTTTGAGTACGAGGAAGCTTCTTATGAACTTTTGTCTTCTGATACAATATGTGCCACGGGTTCTTCGCATTTACTTGCTGTGTAAGGAACCTAGAAAATCTCCCAAGGCCACAGAGACTGCAATATGGGTAAAAGGAGTACTAAATTTCTTCATGTATATCCTTGCTAGCCATGTAAGTTTTTATATTTTCATAATCTAGTTTTCTAAACTTCTTCATATTACATCACACTTCATTTACATATTGATCGATTCCTTAGGTTATTGGAGCCGTATGGTATTTTTTCGCTGTCCAAAGAATGCTAGATTGCTGGCAATATGCCTGTCGAAATGAAAGTGGATGCGACACTAGTACTTTTGGCTGTCATGAACATCGTACAGTTAGAAATATCAAATTCCTGAATGATATTTGCCCCATAGATCCGCCAGAAGCAAAGCTCTTTGATTTTGGTATATATCTCAGTATTCTTCAGTCTAGTATACCGAGATCAACCAATTTCCAACAAAAAGTCTCCAACTGTTTTTGTTGGGGCCTCCGCAATTTGAGGTCTGCATATACATATTTACTTTATATATAGGACATTTCAGGTCTGCATAGTGCATAATTGTATCTAATATTGTCGGAATATATTTTGCAGTTCTCTTGGTTCAAATCTCCAGCCCAGTACTAATACAACGGAGAACCTGTTTGTGGCATTTGTTTCTATAATCGGCTTGCTACTATTTATATATCTTATCGGAAATTTGCAGGTTGGTAATCTGGCACAAGCTTTGAAGATTTTGATTCCATGAAATTCTTTCTACCTAGCTAAATATATATATGTTGGTGAGTTGGAACTATAATTGATGATGAGCTTATTATCGACCTTACATACTTTGTTGTGGCATAGACCTATTTGCAGCTAGACACTGCAAGAATAGAGGCGCATAGACACAAGATGAAAGTCGAAGGGAAGCTGGAAAAGATTGATACTGAGATAGAATTGTGGTTATCTAAAAATGGCATTCCTAAAAGGAAAATGAAGGATATAAAGTCGAAGATCATGTTAAAAGTACGACAAGAACTTGAAGAAAACAGGGATGTTGATGTGGATCAAGATCTCATCTCAATTCTTCCTTTGAAACTTCAAAACCGTATCAAAAGTTGTATGCCGTTCACTAGGCTGAAGCAGGTAAACTAATTAATTAGTTAGCTCCTCCACAACCACGACTCAGTTAAGTTAATCCACATTTTAAATATGGGTTAACCTCAGATGTATGTAAATTTCTGTACGTACTAATTCTCCGAAATTTGTCTTAGCTGCGGCGTATGGTTAGATTTTAAGATTTCGGATCACGTACCCTTCATATTAAGGAGTGATTCTTATGTAGTATATATTTTTACAAAGGGTATGATCGAAAATCTAAAAATTTAACCAGCTTTTTGTTGCCTCAACTTATAGCAGTGATATGTGGTAAATCGCAGGTGCCACTGCTTCAGAAAATGGATGAACGAATACTGAAAGCAATTTGTCGGGAACTCACGCCAGTGATGTATACTAACAACAATATCATTGTTCGAGAGAATGCACCACTTCAAGTTATGCTCTTCATCGTGGACGGAGTTGTAGTTACTGAAAAGAATTTTAGTAAATTGGAACTGCGTGCAGGAGATATATATGGAGAGAAACTTCTAGTTTGGCCATCATTGACATCCTTTCCTGATAAATTACCCCCAGCAGCTGATTCCGCAAGGGCAGTTGGTGATGTAGAAGCACTTGTTCTCAGGTTTGAAGACATGGAGATTTTAGGCTCTAAATTGAGGAGGTATTTCAGGAAGTACAGCAAGTACTGCACACTCGAAGAACAACTGACTAAAATTCATGTTGGACGTTTTGAGGAAGCACTGAAAATCTTTACGACACAAGAACTTAAAAAGGCCACAAACAATTTTGATCATAGCCGAATCATTGGTGAAGGAGGCTATGGAGAAGTTTACAAGGGAATACTGCCAGATAGAACAGAAGTTGCAATAAAAAGGTTCAAACGTTCTGTACATCAGAGCGAGAAATTTGTTCAAGAAGTGACTGCTCTTTCAAAGGTCAGCCACAGACATGTCGTGAGACTCTTAGGTTATTGTATAGAGACAGAAAGTCCTTCACTGATTCTCGAGTACATTCCCAATGGCAGTCTGTATGAGCACATACATGATAAAAGCAGAGGACCAACACTGTCATTCAAAGTACGAATGAGGATAGCAGCTGAAACCGCTGGAGCACTAGCATACATGCACTCCTTGCCCGTGTCTATCATACATGGTGATGTGAAATCAGCAAATATACTATTAGATGATAACTACTCTGCGAAAGTGATGGATTTTGGAACTTCACAAGGTCATCCTGACAACTTCACACACATTACGACTAATGTTTGCGGGACATTCGGCTATTTAGACCCCGAGTATTTTATGAGATGCACAATAACTGAAAGGAGTGATGTCTACAGTTTTGGGGTTGTCCTGGCGGAACTACTAACAAGCAGAAAGGCAGTTTCTCGTGATAGGCCAGAAAGAGAGGTTCACCTTGCAGAGTTCCTGAAGTTTACAGCGAGAGAGGGTCACTTGGATCAAATATTTGATCATGAAATTGTCACTGGGGGGAATATTAGGGCCGCGAGAAAAGTTGCCCATCTTGCATGTAGATGTTTACAGATGAACGGGGTGGATAGGCCTTCAATGAAAGAAGTAGCCACTGAGCTCGAGCTATTCTTGGAATGTATTGAGAACCATCCAGAAGAGGAGGAGGAGGAGGAGGATCAGCTGGAAAGCACGCCTAGTATCTCTCGTACTAGTACATTTCCCATAGAGCATGATGACTACATGCTTCGGTTGGATGCAGCAGATGTTAACACCGATATTGATGATGAATCTGATGATGATGATGATTCATCTCATTCATGGGTTCGATGATTTATTTATTAAGGAATTTGCTCTGTCCTGTCTAATATTTCATGCCGCGCCGCTGTTTTGCATATGAAGCCTGCAGATGAATTAAACATCTGAATTCCCTACCATTATTAATTCTCGAGTTAATTAACGAAAAGGAGCTAATTGACAGAACCACGGACTGACGGACATGTCCTGTCCAATGGTTAGGCCAACACTCTATACTACCGGTTTTGCAAGAATTAGATAATTAGAAGTTAAGAACGTGAGCTTGGCAAATGATATGTAAGAACGTATGGTGAAGGCCTACATGTACATATCTAAATAGGACATTTGAGTTATTTAAGAGAGCAGTTGATCACCATCTTAATTTCTGAATGTATGTATGGCTGTGTGAGCTTCTAATAACTCGATCATACGGTTAATTATTTGGCCAAAGTAATAGTTATATGGTCAATTAACATGAGTCTCGAGGATCTTGACTTCTTAATCAACTCAAAGTACAACCTCTCTAGTCGATCTAGAGATCTCTACTGTAGTAGGTTGGAGGAATCGATCATATGAATCTTTTATGTCTGAAACATAATTACCTATAAAAACGGAAACATAAAAGCAAAGTAAGAATCGTTTTTGTGGAGCATTTCTTTTCTTACGTTTCCTTTTCATAAAGAAAAGTCATTCATGACTTAGAAACCAAGCTATCCTGGCCCCGTTGCATATTATACCAAAATGCATCTTTACCTTTATTCCCATATCATGCTTGATTAAATACTGACATTTCAGCTCCATTGATATCAAATTGATTTCAAGAGTGAAGCTCTCTCTCCATCTCTGTCTTTGGAACCCTAACATTACACAAAAGGTCCGATCATCTTCTCTTGAAACCTAGAACACTATGCAACATGGTAGCGTGGCCGATCAGCTGTCCCCTGACCAGAAGTCAGAGTTCAAGGAGGCGTTCGGCCTTTTCGACAAGGACGGCGACGGCTCCATCACTACCAAAGAGCTCGGCACTGTGATGCGCTCACTTGGGCAGAACCCGACCGAAGAAGAGCTTCAAGATATGATCAACGAGGTTGATGCCGATGGAAGCGGTACCGTTGAATGCCAAGAGTTCCTTGAACTGATGGCCAAAAAGATCAAGGGCACTGATTCAGATGAGCAGCTCAAGGAAGCGTTCAGGGTGTTTGATAAGGACCAGAATGGCTTCATTTCTGCCGCCGAGCTCCGTCATGTCCTGACAAATCTCGGCGAGAAGCTGACGGATGAGGAGATCGGTGAGATGGTTCGGGAGGCTGATTTGGATAGAGATGGACAGATCAACTATGATGAGTTTGTGAAAGTTATGATGGCCAGGAGAGGACGAAGCCAGAGCAGTGGGCATGGTAGCATGAATTCTTCTTCAAGGGAACACAAGGGTACTAAGAACCGCCGTACTAAACAGCGTCTACGCCAATATGTTGCTGCATGTAGCATAATGTAATATATATATATATGCACATTAATGAAAATATATATGTATGTATATATATGTGTGTATATAGAGATATTATCAGGTCCAAATATCCTTATTTATTCAAAAGGTACGAATTTTTTTAATTGACCCATTTTTAGATCATATTTTCTCATCTTAACCATTCACATTGTAGGTATATATGAGTAGATCATCTCTACAAATTTTCAGCCAAATTGATAATCGTTAAGGTATCGAAACTATATGATTACAATGAACGAACCAAATCTATTCAACATGAACCGTTCGTGTGATTCACAATTTTGAATACCTTAATGATTATCAATTTGGCTAAAATTTTGTAGAGATGATCTACTTATATATACCTAAAAGATGAATGGTTGAGATGAGAAAATATGATCGAAAGTATGTCAATTAAGGAAATCCGTACCTTTTGAATAAATAAGGATGTCTATATCTGAAAATGTCTGATATAGAGATATATATAAAACGAAGCTTCACTCTGGATATGAACTGATATATACACACACATACACATACACATACACATACACATACACATACATACATATATCTTTCTATTGCTAATTTTTACATTATTATCCAAATTAAATGGGGAATCATCCTTAGTTGGTGAACAAAACTGCCAAAGTATCCAAAACATATACTAACAGCTTCACCAAATTCTTGAAATTCTCCAATTTGGAGAAGATTTTGGGTGTTTTGCTCCAACAGATTCTCTAAAACTTTTTCCAAAATGGGGAATGTGATGAAAGAGAAACCAAAATTCCCCAAATTTACAGCATTCTCCAAATTTTATAGAAAGATTTGGGGAATCATCTTAAAATCTCTAAAATAGAGAATCTGTTGGAGTTATAGAAGAAAAATTGCTTGGAGCATTGACTTTTGTTTCCCTATAATAGAGAAATTATGGAGAAGCTGTTGGAGATGCTCTAACTATTAATTAACTCTTTCTCAATGCATGATATCTATCTAATCCATTTTGATTTCTCACAAACATTTGCAAGGTACGTAGAATGACAATTTTTGTTGATGTTATGGAAATATTTATGGTCAATACTCCATATATAGTTGTTGACCAACAACTATTTTAAAAGATTTATTGAGCTCAATTTATGCTGATGTTTTGCATGGCATGGTTCAAGGTATACATATTTTTGGTTCCATAATCTCGATCTAAGCTATGTGATGACTACTTTTCTATCAATTTTTCAGACAACTCGATCCAAATCTCAGGCGCCATTTGTGCTGGCTGTTACGTGTGTTTTCATTTGGCATTAAGCTAGTTTTGTTCTCTCCTACGTCTACCAAACCTTTGGAATTACAGCATATGCAATCGACCAATACATACCGGGTGTGATCACACAAAGCTCTCTCTCGAGCTCCCTCGAACCCTAAATTTCACGATCCAATCAAAAAATGTTCTTCTCGCAAACCCTACGTCGAACGACGACCACGGCGGCCACGGCGTCGGCCTATCAGCTCTCCGATGATGAGGCGGCGGAATTCAAGCAGGCTTTTAGCCTCTTGGATAAGGACGGCGACGGCTCCATCACCACCAACGAGCTCGGTACTGTGATGCGCTCACTCGGTCTGAAGCCAACTGAAGAAGAGCTGGAGGGGATGATCGAGGAGGTGGACGCAGATGGGAACGGTAGGGTTGATCTACAAGAGTTCCTTAGCCTAATGGCCCGGAAGATGCAAGACAATCTCTCAGAGAGACAACTCAGGGAAGCGTTTAAGGTTTTCGATAAGGACCAGAATGGATTCATTTCTGCCGATGAGCTTCGTCATGTTATGACCAGCCTCGGCGAGAACCTGATGGATGAGCAGGTTGAGGTGATGCTTCATGAGGCTGATATTGACGGCGATGGACAGATCAATTATGAGGAGTTTGTGAAGGTCATGTTGGCCAAGAAAGTACATAGCCGGAGCCTCGGGCATAGTAGCAGCATGGGTTCAACTAGATCAGAGGGTCACAAAACTAAGAGACTCCGTTGTAGACAGTGTATACGCCAATGTTTCTACCTCTAATGTAGTACGTACTGATTGTATCGATGACAAGAAATGTCGTTGTTGATTTATACAATAGTGTTCAGAAATTATTTATGTTCAAGTTGATAAAGGAAGAGAAGCTCGATCGGTCGATCATGCATGATCTTTCTCTATGGTATTTATGCTGACCTATGTGATGGCTGTTGAATTATTCAGACACAAGTTACTGACAGACAATGCAACAAGGTACCAGGTCGGAGCTGTGTCCAGATTTGAGGTGTGTGCTTATTGTTGTGTTTTATTTGGTATTCAGTGTGTTGTTTTTATTGATTCCCATAACGTATTTCCTGGTTATTTATGATGTGTGTTCATTATTGTACGTCGATCTTCTAAGTCAGTTTTTTTGTATGATAGATTATTATGCTTGGATAAATATTCGGCATGAAGAATGTTCTTAGGGCCGGGTGACGATTGAAGTTGTTGTATTCTTGGGGATCAAAAAGGTTCAATTCCATTATGATTATGAATGACCTTAACAACAATATGAAGGAATTATTCACTGAAATGCAACTTGGCCAAGAACGTTATATTTATGCATCAGACTAAAGAGAAAAAAGGGTTATATGCAAGAAATCGAAGAAAAAGACCACACGTACAGTAGCTTGCAATGATTCACAATTATAGGCTTATAGCTAGCTTGCTGTTATATATCCCTTGTATTGCTTGTTTGTGAATTAGCAAATGAATATCCTGTATTTGAGCTAAGTTTAATATACGTTTTGTCTCATCGATCTCTCCCTCTTGCCTCTTGGTTAATCTCAAATTGGAATTCTCACAGTTCGGGGACACATGTTATAGTTATGTATTTCTATTGCACACCTCCTGCATATGCTTGGACGACATAACTTTTCTTTCATCGGTTCTTGATATATCATTCTGGTGCAATATGGTTGTCAAGTTGGATCCATCATAGTGATAGCTGCATTGCTTCTGCATATGCCCAAAAGTGCTACCATATGGGGGGAACTACCTATATAAGAATTGAATAGGTCACTGTAACACCAGCTTACAAGAGTTAAAACTGAATGTGCATGGTACGTACATATATACAAGGTGATTCATTTCTTCTTGTTTACAGGAAGCTCTTCTTGTTATGGAAAATAGCTCGTATTATAAGGTACTCGTTAGAAAAATTTCCCATGAATTGAAAAATGAGAAATGAATTATTTATAATGTTCACTTTATCAAAGCTTCGATTTATGGGTGAATAAGTGCTAGAACAATCTTTCTATATCTTCGGAGATTTCACCATGGTGCAACACTTGATCATCTTCTTCGATCTTTCACACAATGATAATGACACTGCAGAACTGTAGTTGGTCTTTTAAAATGCAGTGATACTTGCAAGAGCTGTGTACAGATAAATCTGCACATGAGCCAAAAATATTATATATCATCAATTCACTCAAATTAATTTCGACATGGCCGTTCACACCTTCGTTGACGATAGCAACAGAAATAAAATATAAAAGAAGATACATCTGCTAATTAATGGGAGTAAGAGCCTTAATTAGCTACATTTGATTAAGCACACGTTAGGTAGACCGTAGACTTGCTTTGGTCTTTAAATATTAACTGAAAAATGAACATATATTTGGTTGAATTAACCATTGTTTTTAAGCTAGCTAGCACCAATTCTGCTTACAGTTCTGTTCCAGAAGCTTCAAGTTAGCCATGGATATCCCAGATATGACTTTGCGAGAGATAGTTCAGAGGTTGGTTTCTTTTAACTCTTTACTATGTTTTCCTTTTACAAGTTTTGGTAGAATTGAAGATGCATTCGTGCTAGCTGGTTAATTATTAACATCTTAGACATATATGGTACCGGTAGATTTATATCAAAGAAGCTAGATATCGTCTTTTGAATTATAAACTGAGCATCCCAGCTGGTTTCGACGGCAAAGGCTTTGCCAGAAACCCAGTTTGAAATTGGGGTTAGTGATTCCTTGGCGCTGAATTTGAGTCTGCTTGTTCAGAAGATGAGTTTCTTGCTTCTCTATTCTCTAACATTTCATTTTGTTTATAAGATAACAATTATTAATCTCCCTTAGAAAAAAAAAAACAATTAAGAGCGAGATAATCAAAAGTTAAAATGTACAAGCCACAGGAAGTACGTACAGCTCCTTTCAAAAAAGAAAAAAGAAAAGAAAAAAAGAAGTCTGGCACAGCTCTTCATATATGGAATCATGCTGCAGATGCATCAGAATTCCAAGGCCGGATTTATAGGTTTGATGAAATGTTGTAGACTTGTAGGTAAGCATATGTTTTCTTTCTTTGTACAGTATTATTAGCTACTAGCTTTGTATGGTGGGATAGAACTCCTAATTTCATATGGAATGACTTAAATGGGTGAAAATGCCCAAGTATTTTTCATTAATTATGTTTTTATTTTCAGTATTAGTTTTATGTGTAACCTTAGTTTTATGACTTTTATCCAGTAATCCAGTGTCAAATACAGAGCCAAATTCTGGGAAAGATGGGCACAAGACAAGTAAAAAATGGTTTGGACTAGAGACTTTAAAGACTGCAGTAGGAAAATTGGTTCTGGAAATTCTTGATCCTAATAAGGGACCAATCCTTGAAAAGTGGAATGTGATATTTGTAATATCATGTCTCTTTGCTGTGTTAACGGATCCTTTGTTCCTCTACGTTCCTCTGATCAACCAAGACGTGAAGTGCATTAGACTAGACAATAAGTTGAAGATAGCAGCTGTGATTTTTCGATCGATCACAGATTTCGTCTATACAGTGAAAATCATTTTTCAAATAAATGAACTGAAGAAAGGTTTGTATTTCGTCAATGCATTATTTCATGTTTAGTTATCAATGCTATCAAGAAGCTTCATAGTAATAAACTTTACAATAATCTTTGTCTGTAGTAACAGTTATGGCTATATGGAGGTCATATATCCTACTTGACATTATAGCTATTCTCCCCATTCCACAGGTTAGTGATGCTATATATAAACTGTAAACCTTAATTGTCTGTGATAAACAATTGTATGTAGTTAGATTTCACTGAAGAAATAGTTATTTTCCACAGGTTACAATCCTCATTTACTTTACGAAAATGAGCGGCTCCAGATCTTTGAATACTAGGAAGTTCTTGAACTTTCTTGTTCTAATCCAGTATGTTCCACGACTCCTTCGCATTTATCTCGCATGTAAGGAAATCAAAAATTCCCCTAAAGGAAAGTTAGGATTATGGATTAAAGGTGGACTCAATTTTCTTATGTACATCTTTTCCGGTCATGTAAGTTCTACTCTCTTTTTTTCTTTTTTTTTTTTTTTTTTCTAAGTCAAATAAACAATTTTTGGACGGGCAACAAGAAATATTATGTAGTTAAAAGTTTTACTTAATGTTTTGTTTTTTGTTAGATGTTTGGTGGCTTCTGGTACTTCTTTTCTGTTCAGCGAATGATGGATTGCTGGCAATATGCTTGTCGAGATGCAGATGGATGTAAACCCAGTACTTTTAGCTGTCAAGATCATCCTACCACTAATATGATCAAATTGCTAAATGATTCATGTCCCATAAGTCCATCAAATGCAACGATTTTTGACTTTGGTATATTTCTCAATGCTCTTCAATCTGGTTTAGTTGGATCAACAGATTATTCACGAAAGTTGTCAAATTGTTTTTGGTGGGGTCTTCGAAATTTGAGGTTTGTATCGAGTCCGAATGTTTTTAATTTAATTTTTTTGAAATACATTTCAATTCCTTATTCATAATTTACTCAATTTTACAAACATAATAATTCCATTCCAATCTTGCAGTTCTCTTGGTTCAAATCTCCAACCCAGTGTTAATACATGGGAAAATTTGTTTGCGGCTGTTACTTCAATTGTTGGCTTGCTACTGTTTCTATATCTACTTGGAAATCTGCAGGTTGGTCATACATCTATAATTCTCTTCTCTATCTCTATTATTATATGCAAGACTGTATGTGGCTAGCTAGCAACAGCTGCTTAACTCACCCATGCATAATCAGAAGGTATACTTGAAGGAAGTAATAATGTGTACCTCCAATACAAAAGTGAAGTGCAATTAGTATATATAACTCGCTTATAATCATTTACTGTTGTTATAGCCGAACCACTGCAGAACTGAATACCTGAACCTAGTATATTTGTTTGTGGGAATAGATGTATATGCAGGTGGAATCAGCAAGTAAAGAGCAACTACGATGGAAGACAGAACTTGAAAGTATGATGAGAACTGAAAGGAAGACTAGAATTGAACGGAGCAAGGGTCCGGAGGTAGAACAATGGTTAACCAAAAATGGTCTTCCTATGCGCTTTATGCCCGAGATCATGGAAAAGGTGGTGCAAGTGGATTTAGAACAAAACAGGGATGTTAATGTGGATAATATCCTCTCGATTCTTCCCTTGCAACTTCAAAGGGATATCTTATTTTTTGAGGAGAAGCTGGAACAAGGAGGTGGAAAGATAGAGTTGTGGTTGTCTGAAAATCACCTCCCCATGCGTTTAAAGACTGAGATTTTAGAAGCATTAAGGCAGCGACCAGAATTTGAACAAAACGGGGTCGGAGATATGAATACTGCTCTTTCTATCCTTCCCTCTCAACTTAAAACTTATATCGAAAGTTACATGCAGAAGGTGCGGGAGATAGATGAAAAGACAGATATGTGGTTGTCTGAAAATGAGTTGCCTGCTGACCATTTTAAGTCCGACGTGATGGAGGCGATTCTGTTAACTTTGGAAGAAAACAAGGATCTCGATGCGGCGGAGAATATTATCCTCCCTGCTAGTCTTCCCGTGCCACTTGAGGAGCGTGTCAGAGAGTATAAGTGGCTTGTGAGAATTGGAAAGAAGATAGAAGAGAAAGGTGAGGAGATAGATTTGTGGATGCTTAAAAATGGCATCCCTAAATCACACAAGTCCGATATCGAGGAGGCGGTTCGAGTAGAACTTAAGAAAGACGAGGATATTGATGTCGAGACTTTCATCTCCATTTATCCAACAACAGCCAAAATCCAAGAATTTTTGCCTTTTAATAGGCTGAAGAAGGTACATATTTATAGATATAGCTCCCTTCACCTGCTTAAATCTTCTAATTCATTAATTATTATCTTGCATGTTAATTGTACAACACAATGTTTACCTCTTGTATATATTTCTAGTTGAAGTTATTGGAAGCATTGGATGAAAGAGTGTTAAAAGCAATATGTGAGCATCTCAAGCCTGTAGAGTATGGTTCAAGCTCGTACATTATTCAAGAGGGTCAACCACTTGAAGTGATTCTCTTCGTGGAAGGAACTGTCTTTTTTGAAAAAAAACGAAATGGGTGTAGCCTGTACGCACCACTAGTCTGGGGAGAAGAACTTCTGGTTTGGCCATCCTCGACCTCCTTTCCTGCTGAAGTACCGATAGCAACTGACACTCTTGAAACCGGTTGGTATTGGTTTCATGGAACTACAAACGCCCTTGTCCTCACTGCCACCGATATGGAGAGCATAGGCTCTATATTCAGGCCACAATTTGATCTACTTACCTCACACTGGTTGACTAGGCTGAAGAAAGTAAGTCCTTGTATCCATCCTATTGTCATATAGTATAATTTTGGAAAATGATTATAGGCCTTAACAAGGGTTCTAATCTTCGATATAATTCAGGTGTCAAAGCTTCAATGTATGGATGAAGAAGTGCTTAAAGCTATCTTTCTGCATCTCAAGCAGGATTTGAATCCACTATATTCTTACGTAGAGAATCAACCAGTTGCATCCATGACTTTCATCGTTGAGGGATCTGTAAAATTCACAAGAAAGGACAACGATTGTGAGGAACTTGTCCGTTGTGATGGAGAAGTTTATGGAGAAGAAATCCTAGATTGGGTATTAGATACGTCGTTTCCTACCTTAACCCCCTTCGCCACTCACACTGCTATTCACGACCATGACAATGCAGCTGTTGAGCTGTCTATCACTGCGGAGGAATTGAAGAGTGTAGGTTCTAAATTCAGATCATACTTCAGCACATTCCAAAAGGAATCTCAGCCAGATCTTTTGACTGTTGTTGGGTTGACTGTGTTAAAGAGAGTAAGTTCCTAGCTAGCTATGTTCTTTAACTTCCTACCTGGCTAGGCTTGCCATGCATTATAGTAACCAACACTTCCATGCACGTTTCTAAAAAACACTTGGAATTTAGCTACTTTCTCTAATTAATCCTATATATGTAATTTTGGATGCAGGTGCCGAAACTTAAGACTATGACCGAAGAAGTTTTGGAAGCAATCTCTCGGCAGCTTCAGTTTCGGAATAGTAATGGTTACGAGCATATCATTCCACCGGGAGAACCAGTTGACAGGATGTTGTTCGTTCTGAGGGGAAACCTACAACTATATTCAAAAGACGACGATTATCAAGAGGAAGAAAGATTCTTCGGAGAAGATCTAATAGATTGGCTAGCAAGGAGCTCTGACGGTACCAGACCCTCGTCAAATTATGATAAAGTCACGACAGCCTTGAGCAAACAGACTCAGTTGCTCGTTCTCATGGCCGACGATTTGGAGAGTGTAGTGTCTGAATACAAGTCCCATTTCAGCTAGCCAGACCAAGACCGGCACTTTCCTGCCTACTTGATCTTCTCGGCCTGCATCAGATTTTACGGAATTGAATTGATAAGACATTTGAATTATTCCGGTTTATTCCAATTCAGGACGAAGTATGTGCTTCAATACTTCGTCTCCTATCTCTATTACTACAGTATTACTTCTCCAATTCATCTCTAAATGAATCCCTAGACCTCTAGAAAGTAGAAACAAATCTCTATAGTTCTATAACAACGAGATGAGGATTATGCTAGTAATGAGCCACAACATTTATCATTTTCTAGATTTAATAGAGAAGAAAAGAGACGAAAGAATGGCCACGCCAGCTGTGTCAAGCTCACAATGGCCACCCTACGTTCAATGTAGCAACAGAAACAAGAACCAAGATACAAAATCACACAGGAACATATGCCGGATCCCAGTCATAAATTGTCCATTGCCCACAATTCAGCAGCAATACTTTAGTCTCTAGGGGAGATATTGAAATTTCTTAAACTGACACAACAAAAGTACCATTTTAAGCAAGAAAAGTCCCTCCAGCTGGTTGTTTATCAAATTGCATTTAAGCTGATTCACTGCCTCTTGGAGAACCATGGTTATCATCATCCTCTTCAACAGGGCTCCTGCCACCCCTACGCACGGGGCTTGGGCTGCGGCTATGGCCATTTTCTTCCACAGGGGTTCTTTGCCTCTTATCACCATTGCTTTTCTCTTCGGCATCACCCATAGGGCTTCTACTCTTTCCCCTGGGACTCCTACTGTAATCAGATCGGCCATCCTGCGGGGAGACGCTACGCCTCTCTTGTGGGCTTCTTCCATCAGGTGATTGGTCATGCTTCCTCCCCTTGGAAGGTGGTGGAGAAGCCCTGCGACGCTTTGGGCTCCGGCTGTCTGCAGGACTCCTCGACCTTCTCTCTAGACTCCTTTCTCTCCTCACAGGTGATCTTGATCGACTGCATATCAAAAGAACGATCAGTGATCATTGAACAAACGTATGCAGAGAAACCACGATTCTAAATCAAATGTGAAATGATATGCAGATTCACCATTCAGCAAAGGGAACTATGTCAAATTACAGTCTCATCAGAAAGAGATTACAATGAATACCTGTAACTATGACCCCTGCTGTAACTACGGCTTCGACTTCTGTCCCGCCTTGGACTTGGTGAGCGTGAGTGACTCCGCCCACGTCTGCACAGATTAAAATAACACATATTTTGCAAGGTAAATAACCAGAACGTTGGCCAAAATAATAAACAGAACCATAAAAAAGCAGAGGGGCGAGAAAATACAGACTTGGAGGAAGTTTTTTTTGGGCTGTTCTGACAATTTCTTTCAATGTGGCCTCGATCTCCACAGCGATAACACTTATTCTTCCAGTCCCCAGCTTTGCAATCTCGAGCCCAGTGCCCATCAAGTCCGCAATTGAAACAGCGACCTGAACCAGGAGGAGGCCCTCTACCAAGATACTCACGGGATCCACCAGGACCACGTGGTGCCTACATGAAAGACAAACACCCATCAATTCATTTACCACATGGACACATAGTCGTTGGAATATTTTACAATACGAGAAATTTGAGAGGGCATGCTTAAGAGAAGGTGGGGAGAAACATGATACCAGGCAAAATAGAGAAAATACTAATTAAGCAAACACAATGCAGTGATAAAGCACTGCTCAGAGACCAGTAGCAGTAAAAAGGACCGAATATGAAATGATTCATATAAAGAACATACCCCCCTGGCAAATTCCACAATTAAACGGCTCCCATCAACATCCCGACCGTTCAGGCTGTATCTTGCGTCATCAGCATCACGGGGATCATTGAATTCCTGTTTTTAGTTACACAGCAAAGAACAGGAGGGAGATAAAATTTGCAGAAACATAAGAAAAAAGAAACTGGAAGGAAAACTAAAATGAAATAATGTGTGCAACTGTGAGCATGACTGTGTGTGTGTGTGTGTGAGAGAGAGAGAGAGAGAGAGAGAGAGAGAGAGAGAGAGAGAGAGAGGAAGGTATAGAGGGACATACAACAAAGGCAAAATCACGCTTCATATCCACATCACGTACTCTGCGTAAACGGGTTCCAGAAACAGTAAGGCCATCATGACACATGCATCAAAGGGATGATACTTCGCCCCTCACAGATGAACTAAACACCACTTTGAGATTGTTGCCATTTCGATAAAAAAACGCAATAATATTATAGAAAGACTCGCCAAATCCACCAATTGGACCTCACCAAGACCTCCAGGTTTGGCAAAAGCCAAAAAACCTTCAACAAGATCATTGAAGTTAAACCAAATGGACACATGGATGGGTGAAACGTTTTCAGAATGATAGTAGAAATTCACACTTCTGACAAGCATAAATAATGGTTTGGCAAAGGCTTCATTGCCTCTTAAGAACCTCATTCTTAAAACAGCTAATGACCAAAAATCCACAACAGATGTAAAGAATCATAAAGCCATAGAACTAAACGATGGGTCTTATTCAGTGAAAATTGCATACAGACACATGTTTCTTTGTCATTCTTGTTTAATTAGTGCAATAAAAATTCAAACAATTCTCAAGGATTTGCAAATGGAAGGTACGGAATTGCAAATATTAGCAGATGACAGAAGCACATGGCCATGCAAGCTCTATAGAAACTAGAATCCAAAAGCACTAAAAGCTCATGAAATACAACAAAAAAAAAAAAAAAAAAAAAAAAAAACAAATTCTGGCTACCTTCCATATCTGCTGAATACATCTTCGAGTTCCCGTGATCTTGTCCGGGACGACAAGCGGCCAACATAGAGCCGTGAACCACCACTGCGGTCATCATGACGAGGCATTTTATCTGCAACAAATCACCACATCCACCCTTTAATAATGTTTCAACAACACCTACGCATATATCCTTAGAATGACAACAACTTCTTCTTCACCTTCACACAGTACTCAAATTGCGAAAACCACACAAAAACATCAGAAATTTCTACAGCAAAAAAGTAAGATAAAACATTTTCATAATCATAATTCAAACACAATTAAACATCTCCATCACCAAATCAACCAAAATCAACATAAACAATCCATGAATTAGATTTCTCTGGATCCTAGAGCGCTCTTAGATTTGGTTTCTCGTGACTAAACAAAATCAGAAAAAGTCAACTTCTTTGGGGACCCAAATGATTCGCGAAGCAAAGCCCTAAGTTCAATTAGCAGTTGCAGTAGAAACTAAGCTGAGATTAGAGAGACGCACCTGAAGAAGAAGAAGAAGGCTGAAAGTGAAGAATAGAACCCTAGGTTTTGTTTCGCGAAGAGAAAAGACCTGGGTTTCTCTCTTGGTATTTATAGAGGGAGGATAAGATTTAGAAGGCCGAGCTGTTTTGTAACGACCCTTCAGATCGGTTACAATTACGATTCCCGCCATGCCGACTTGTTTTTGATTGGGTAGGTAGTAGGTGCCAGGCAGCAGCTAAATTGTAAAAAGGTCGTATGGTAAAAATTCAAATAACCAGACAGTAAATTTTTTTTCTTACATTTCACCCGTTTAATATTTGTTGTACTTTTTAAGTCGAACTCACAGAGTCTCAACTACGAATAGAAGATATGCAGTCTAACCAAATGGTACTGGATATGTTTGATCGTAAGATTTTGGGAATTTTGGACATGGACATAACATTTGAAGATATTTGAAGATATTTCTTTTGCTGAAAATGAAACCACAACTAAGCTTAGCAAAGAACATTACGGATATTACTATTACTGATGCTTAATTATACAACATCATGCACAAGATTCTTGTTTTCTTTCTACTTGTGACAGATCAGACATGCCCAGGCTTCAACTTTTGACGGTAAGAGCCACAATTTGATGGGTGTCCCAGTCTCCTGTAAAAGCACCTCTCGGTTCCTGCTTCTTTGGTAGCTTTGTAAAGCATCATTGATGGCAGTTTGTCGCAATCAAGGTTGTGCAGTAGTGTAAAAGCCATGCACGCGCGGAATTGAGGATACGAATCTCACCATTAAGGAGATCGCGAGCCATTTGTGTCCGGAGAGAGAGCCTTTCACACATGGCAGGAGAACTTACGGGTCCTAGAGACTGCATAAATATGTGCAACCAGAATGAAGCAATGTGTAAGAATACCTCAACTGGACAATATAAGAAAGGACTATTCTGAATTTGGGGTTTCATGAATTCGTGTTGAATTTGGGAAAGTTCTTGGCTCTTGAGTCTTTACCTTAATAGATGCATCACAATCCTCAGCCAATTGGGTTAATACTTCCATCAACATCTGATGTGCTTCAATCTCTCTGCTTCTGTTAGTTAAAGGACGCCGAGCCAATCGACCATCATGTTCTGCTGCTTCATTGGCCAGGTCACTAAGCTCTGGATATCAAGAAACCATATGCAGATGTATCACGAAACAAGAAGGTAACAGAAGTTTAGAAGCTTATCAAATGATGCATGAGAATAAGGTAACATGAAACGAACCTTCACAAGAGGTACAACGTAGGACACGAGCAAATGCACGAAGTGAATGTGGAATTCCTTTCCCTTTTTCACTACCAGATCTCACTTCCCTGTGTGGTAATGGGGTTATCATAATCAGAACTAGATATTGATCACATGATACGACTTCATCATGCAGATAGAGCAAATGCACTAAGAATATAATATAGAACACACAGACCACAAAGTCACTTTTCTGATTGAAAGTACTCAAAGTAGCGCACTCAGGCAAGACAGGGTAACTTGGACAGTAGTAATTTTAGCGAGTAGACTAATACAGAAATTGGACCACTGGACTAAACAAGTTGACGTTGTACCACCCTCTATTGTATAGAGGGTAAGGCCATCATTGTTACGCTAGTCCCTTTGACAAAGGAACAATAACAAAGCAAAAGAAGAGGAAGAAGAAGAAGAAAGACGCATCACTACCAACTTGATTGTGAAACAATCCACTGAAGAGTTGAAACCGTTGACGTCATTGTTGATTGGTCTGTGATGTCTCTTCAAAAGTTCCAACTTCAAATCACAAAGAGCATCATGATGAGGTCTGTTTACCTGGATCCGGACCTGCAAAATAGAGCCTTAGTCATCCAGGAATTGTATACAGATCATATACAACAATTATCAGGCTAGTATAAGCTTGTTTTTCTGTAAGCAAATAAAAAATATTTTGAAACACCAAAAATCAAATTTAACATGTAACAGCTATCAAGCATGAACTAAGGTATGAAAGATCATTGCACCATGCAAATGATCTGATCTGACGACTCAAATTGAAAGCCAAGACTGACCTGGTCGTGAATGTTGTATGGAAGTGTAAACCCAAAGTCCAACAGTAGGGTAGCATTTGAAAATTTGCCATATCTTATCAGCACCTTCACAAATATGTCAAGTGAACCCAAGTCAGATCTTGAATACATGAATCTCCAACTATAGTGACTGCCTTACATGCTGCCCCACCAGCTGTTTTCATAGGTATATCTATTCAGAACATATAAAGCATGCTAGAAGAAACACGCTATAGACAAGACCTATCAAATAATAATATATGACACCATGACAGACTGGAATACAAACCAAACTTCCAGATCCGTCTCAACATAAATACAGTTGATCTCTAAATCCATGTCTTTTATGTTTTTTGCAACATAATTTCTATGTGCTATTCGCTGTGACTCACTATCTGTAATTTTTATAGACACAATGAAACCAGAGGAACAACTTAAGATTATGCTTATCATTTTGATTATAAAAGAAACTAGCAGGTAGAGTGTCATCCAGGAAACAAGCGAGCCAAAAAAAAAAAGGGAAGTGAAATCCACACTCGCCAAGTTGAAATCCACACTCCCACTTTCCATTCTTGGTAACCAAATTTTGTCTTTAATGACTCAAATTTTGTATTCTTATGAGAATGATGACTAAAAATGGAAAGTGAGAGTGTGGATTTCAAATTGGGGAGTGTGGATTTCACTTCCCAAAAATACAGCCTTTTCAACTATTGACCAAATACAAGATCTTTTCAATAAAACAAAGAACATATTAATGAAGATGCATCTAACCTGTTCACCTTGAGTATAATTACGATCAGCAATCACCTATCCAGATAATTTAGAGGAATAAAACTCAGAAACATCTTTTACAATACTACATGAGATGTGAAACAAGTAGTACACGAGAAATGACATTATCATGCATAAAGAACTAAACTAAGACAAGAGGAAGCATAACCAGAACAGGAGGAAGTACCTCTGAGAAATGTTTGTCATCATCACTCAGCACAATTGACTCTGAAGTCCCATCATGGTTCAAAAAATCTGCAACAGGAATCTGTGGAAAATTTAATCATGCAAACCTCATCATAAAAGCATTTAAATTGAATTTGTATAATGTGTTACCAGGGAATAACCCTTTTTGCTTCCCCATGCTCGAGAAGTAACTGTAAATCCATGCAACACAAGTGAGAATAACTTTTATACATCATGATATCCAGAAACTGGAGTGGAGTATGAATGTACCACTAAATCACATAATGTTGACAACTGCTGACATGTGAAATGGTATAAAACATAACAACTTACCTAAAGCATATGCATGCATGAATTCCTTGCAGGTGATACTTTGGAACATTTCAGGAAAGCACTCAAGAACCTGAAATTATAATATAGCTTATCAACGATCAGAATTTAAAAGACAATAACTAAAATGAGGTTCCAGGTTAACAATCATGTCATATCTACAGATAGCATTTACTTGATCAAATTTGCAAAGCGTCTAACTTTGTATAATTCTATGCTACTAATCCACTAACAATTCACTGGTTACACTCGTTAATTAGCCATGAAGGTATGTTCAAGATACTGTGGCATTCAATTCACATGAGCTACTATTTGTGCTGCTAGTGATCAACTATAAACCCTAAAAGCTAACATCAGTATGTGGATTAGTGTGCACCCCCATGATCCTGATAAGATAAATCAGTGTCGATTTAAGCCTTCTACTTTTCGGAATTTTAACTTGGAAAGTCGTCGATGCAACCAACAGTGTGAAAACAGAAAGGGGAGAAAAGTCTAGTTGCATTCATCTATGTCATTAGCCAGAGAATAAAGCAATCAATTACTTACTGTCCTAATTGCCGAATATTCCTTTTCAACAAAGGATCTTTGATTAATAGTCTCCTGATACAGAGAGCTCTGTCGAATCATCTCCAACTCATCTTCGCTCCAAAATATCTAACAACACACAAACAACAACCCTGTCAAAAAAATACTTTCAACTATCCCTATTCAAGAAATGTGCACCAACTCAACAAGTCGATGATCCTTCCATTACGTGGTAGAAAATCAACAGTACAACAACACAACATCTAAAAATGTGCTTGCCGCAAACAATGCGCATACATGCCACTAGCATAAAACTGAGAAGCCGAAAATGATAAAAACACTCACTGTGCTATGCATCTCCTCAAGGCGAGGAAGCCGGCTGATGTAAGGAGCCCATTCAGAGCCCTGCATACACCAAAACCATGAAATTCACTAAACATTTCCACACATTCACTCCAAATTAGTCCTCTACAAAACTAAAACAACAGAGACTGAGCACTCTTGCTCACCTGGCCCATTTTCTGCTCACACAAAATCACAACGGCGACCTTAGCAACATCGCCGACGCTATCACCAATCAAATCCCTCAACTCCGGAGCAAGATTATCCGGAGCTAGTTGCTGCAACACAAAAACTCCGACTGTGATTTTCAAAATCCATAATCGAATTCGAAATTGAAGATTCAGATAGCTACCATACAACGCTGTACGGAACCTTGAGTATGCAATCTCCGGCTCTAATGGTTTTGGAAGCAAACAGAGCTCTTCCGTGAGTCGATTCCCCGATCGAAAGCGCGGAGGAGATTTCGGTGCCGGACTTGCGCTGCAGCCACGGCAAGAAGTCGTCGGATTCGGAGTGGAAGTTGAGCTGTGAGAGTGGAGCGTGGGAGAGGCTGACGTGAGGACGGTGGCGGTGGCGCCACCAGTGATGGCTGAACTGTCGAGCTATCAGTAGCATCGGATAAACACGTCGTCGTTTCGCGCTTTCAAAAATATATCCAAAGTTTTAAAGGTGGGCACACCAGTCTGCGTAGGCCCCACCATTACGAGTACCACCTAGACAGACGACATCTCCGCCTAGCGCGCACAGGCCCAATTTTTCCTATGCGACATGTCGTTTATTCCTGAGCTTTTAATATGGGAGCTCTTCTTTGAGTTCTTTCTTGTTCCTTTCTTCGCCAAATTCTTTTACAGTAGAGAAAGAACTCCCTGATCGATATGGCAGTTTGGCGAGGGATGCTACTGTTGGGTTCATTGGCTTGATGAGGAGGTTTGCATTGTTTACAAGTGTTTAGATAGGGGAATGGTGATGAATTGTGTATCTGAATTATTACTGATTGATGTGCTTGTTTGAATTGGATGGAAATACTTGGAAAACTGCATGCATTCTTTTCATAGGAAATACTTGGATTTGTATACTTCTATTCGTGATTATCTCACCGGGGAAAGGTAGATAGTATGTATATTAGTATATATGGAATCCATTTTATTACAGCTTGCATGTTTGCTTATGTGCGCTAGCCCTGGTTGTATTGATCGATCGTCGATGTTATGTGCTTATGCAGAAACTGTGAAGATATTGGAATGTCATTTCTTGTTGCTGATGCCATGGGTGCACCTCCTTTTTTGATTGAAAGGTAGTTTTGCATTTTATTATCTTAACATTTGTGTATCTGCATGTGTCACTGGATTTTAGGCTCATAATCTGTGGCAATATATGTCCAATTGACTATAAACTATAGAAACTATAAACTCAAATAGCTTAAATTGTTCTTGTTTTTCAAAACAAGGTTATGAATCAGTGATGATGAAACATCGCACAGTAGCTTGTTCTATGCTCGTCCTCCTATACATAGTCAGTACTTTCTTTGTTATTGATCTGGCCTCTTAAGTACTCAGATGGACAGCATTTTCCATTGAGGGATAGAGGGTTTAGTATGGATCTAGGGTTGAGTAGATTGGTAGTTTAAGAATCACGTTTTATATCAGCGGGGATGGAGATCAAAATACTAGCATTCCTTCTATATCAGAGTCACTTGTACATTCATGTTATGCTTTTCGGCTTTTCAAAGTATAGATAACAGCAAAAAAAAAGTGATCAAGGATCGAGTGGATTTGTGGGTTAAGAATCACCTTTTATTGCAAAGGGGATGAAATTATATTTCTAGCATCTCTATGTTAGTCATATATATAGCTTTTTAAATAAAGATAAAAGCTTCACACCTTATATGTAATTGAACATATTCTATCAAACCTAATAAGCAATATTTTACCATGGCTGAGTCCAGAATAACACTTGAAGAGATAGTTCAAAGGTAGTATTGTACCATCTTTCTTGTGGTTATATACATTACCATGCCATTAGTCTGTTGAATATATATCTCATATGATCACCACTTATATATGTCTGTCTTTTTCGTCCAGTAATCCAGATTTGAATTCGGAGAAAACAAATGAGAAATCTGACTTGAAACTACTCGAAGCAAGTCGAAAATGGCCAAAAATGGAGAAAATGAAGAGAGTGGGCACTAAATATAGGCCAAAATGGGATCCTATTACTTCTCAGTGGTTGACTATGCTAAAGAAAGTAAGTATCTTTATATATATCATAGTGCTTTCAATCACATAGGCATATCAAGTTAGCAACCATTCAGATTTTGTTTCTTTGGATTCGATAACGTATGTATATCCTGGTTCTTTTTGCTGTGTTCATTGTAGATCTTCTAAATCGTTGTATGCTAGACTGTTATGCTTGGATATGTATTTGACCGGCTTGAAGAAAGATTTTGTACTATTGGGGATTGAAAAAGTTCAATTATGATCATGAATGATATTAACAACATTTTTTTTATGAGAAGAACATAAATATATGATCTCAATAACATTATGAAGTATTCACTGAAATTCAGCTTGGCTAAAAGGGTTATATATATGCATCAGACTAAAGAGAAACGAGGATTATATGCAAGAAATCAAAGAAAAAGAGAAAAATTATAGCTAGACCAATACTCTGTGATTTACTTAACTATATATATATATATATAGCTTGCTATTAGTTGGTGGGTTACATTAGTTCCTCAAAATTTATCTGTTCTGTGTTGTTTGTGAATTAACAGATGAATATCCAGTATATAAGCTAAACTTTGACATTCTTTTGCCTCATCTCTCTTGTTCATCTCAAATTGTATTTCTCACAGCAGTATGGGATACATCATACATGTTCAAGCTAGGCATTTCTGTTTCACCACTTCCCACATATGCTTGGACGGCATAAGCTTTCATTCATCTGTTCTTGATCAATCTGGTGCAATATAATTGTGATCGTGATAGCTGCATCGCTTCCACATATGCCTAGAAATACTACCATGAGGAACTACCTTTACAAAGAATTGCAGCAGGCCGGTCTCTGTAACAACTTCCTGCCAAATGATGGTGCACCACGTACTTCATCTTCTTCTTCTTCCTCGGTTCTTTTGCTCAGATGCATGTTTACACAATTGTAGAAATGTATAGTTGGTCATTTAATATGCAAATGATACTTGCAAGAATCAAATTGACACCTTAGTAAGAGCTGTGTACAAATAATTGTGCACATCAGCCAAAGATATTATATCATCAAATTTCACAACCTGGTCTCACCTTTGTTCAAGATAGCAACAGAAACAATATATAAAAGAAGATACCTCTGTTAAACGAGTAAGAGCCATAGCTACATTTGATTAAGCAGACGTTAGGTAGACTTGTTTTGGTCTTTAATTAATGAAAAATGAACATTTTTGGTTGATTTAACCTTTGTTTTTAAATTTCAAATAGTTATGCTCTGGTGTAGTCCAGCCGATATATAGAGAGATTCCATCAATTTGCTCACCTACCAGATAAAAACTAGCGCTAATTCTAGTTATAGTTCTGTTCCACAAGCTTCAAGTTAGCCATGGATATCCCAGATATAACATTGCGAGAGATAGTTCAGAGGTTGGTTTTTCTTTAACTGTTTACTCTGTTTTCCTTTTATAAGTTCATAGAAGATGGATTTAAATGCATGCTTGCTGCTTAACATCTTAGGATTCATATCAAAGAAGCTATCATCTTTTAAATTATAAATTGAACACCCCAGCCGGTTTAGACGGCCAAGGCTTGCCAGAAACCCAGTTTCCTATCCAACTTTTCATTTTGATTGTGTTCGTTGCTCGAGTCACTTAGGAGTTTGGCACAGCTACTAAAATTAATAAAAAATGTTTTTCTTTATAAAACACTAATTACAGCTAAGGAGCGAAGATAAAATGCTCTAACATTAGAAACATTTTGTAAAGTGACCTTGTCCATAAGCAATCACTTCAATTGGTAAAAAGCCCCTAGTATTTTCATTATGTTATATTCTCGGTACTAGTTTTATGTGTAACCTTAGTTTTATCATCCAGTAGTTCAGTGTCAAATACAGAGTCAAATTCCATGAAAGATGGGCACAAGACAAGTGAAAGATGGTTTGGACTAGAGACTTTAAAGAGTGCAGTAGGAAGAATGGTAAAGGAAATTCTTGATCCTGAGGGACCAATCCTTGAAAAGTGGAATGTGATATTTGTAATATCATGTCTCTTTGCTGTGTTACTGGATCCTTTGTTCCTCTACATTCCTTTGATCAACCATGACGTGAAGTGCATTGGACTAGACAAAAAGTTGAAGATAGCAGCTGTGGTTTTCCGATTGATCACAGATTTCGTTTATATAGTGAAAATCATTTTTCAGATATATGAACTCGAGAAAGGTTTGTATATATTCCGTCAAAGAATTTCATGGTTACTGATCACTATATCAACAAGCTTCATAGTAATGAACTTTACAATCTTTGTTTGCAGTAACAGTTATGGCTATATGGAGGTCGACATATATCCTACTTGACATTTTAGCAGTTCTCCCCATTCCACAGGTTAGTGATGCTATAAACTGTAAACCTTTTATAGCACTGAGATAAGACAGATACATAAATAGCATACATATGGTGTGGGCCTATCCCTAAAAGTGGCTAAAAATAGAGATCCCTCAATGGAAGGGCCCTGTACATATCATATGCATATATCATATTTGATACCAGGCCAAGTCATGAATTTGTTATGTTACCATATATATAAATATATATAATTAGATTTCACTGAAGAAAAAGTTTTTTTTCCACAGGTTACAATCCTCATTTACTTTACGAAAATGAGAGCCTCGAGATCTTTGAATACTAGGAAGTTCTTAAACTTTCTTGTTCTAATCCAATATGTTCCACGAGTCCTTCGCATTTATCTCGCATGTAAGGAAATAAAAAATTCTCCTAAAGGAAAGTTAGGATTATGGATTAAAGGTGGACTCAATTTTCTTATGTACATCTTTGCCAGTCATGTAAGTTCTACTTTCTCTCTCTCTTTTTAAACGAGTTTCAAATTTCTTCTGTAGTTGTAAGTAATCCTAAAATTCCCTCAATATGTTCCAGTAAATAGATTTAAGTCACCACCCATTGGCTCTCCGATCCTTCCTATATATCGTATATTGGAGTAACACTTTTCCATATTATTCAAATTATCTAACCAGTAATTCTTGACTAGATGCTGTATTAATGTTTTGTTTTTGTTAGATACTTGGAGGCTTCTGGTACTTCTTTTCTGTTCAGCGAATGATAGCTTGCTGGCAATATGCTTGTCGAGATGAAGATGGATGTAAACCTAGTACCTTTAACTGTAATGATCGTCGAACAAATGATGATATCAAACTGCTAAATGATTCATGTCCCATAAATCCATCAGATGAAACTATCTTTGACTTTGGCATATTTCTCGATGCTCTTCAATCTGGTTTAGTTGGATCAACAGATTATTCACAGAAGTTGTCAAATTGTTTTTGGTGGGGTCTTCGAAATTTGAGGTTAGTACGTAGTAGTAGACTAGTAGTTAGTGCGTTTAGCTAGTTTTTCAAATACATATTCTTATTTACTCAATCTTATACCTATTTCAATCTTACAGTTCTCTTGGTTCAGACCTCAAACCCAGTATTAATACATGGGAAAACTTGTTTGCGGCTCTTACTTCAATTATGGGCTTGTTACTTTTCCTATATCTCATAGGAAATTTGCAGGTTGGTCGACATACTTTTGAGTTTTAACATCTCTTCTAGCTCTATTAGAATATGCAAGAGTATCAACACCATTGAACTCACCTCCTACGTGCTTTCGATCAGATCATTTCACTCCCCTATATATATAATTACCATCATTATTTACTTCTTAATTAATAGAACCAGTGCAGATATAGATTTTATATCTGTACAATGACCTGAACCTGATACTTGTTTGTGAGAATAGATGTACATGCAGGTGGAATCAGCAAGTAAAGAGCAACTACGATGGCAGACAGACCTTAAAAAAATGATGATAGCTGAAAGGAAGATTAGAATTGAACGGAGCAAGGGTCCAGAGGTAGAAAAATGGCTGGCCAAAAATTATCTCCCTAAGCGTTTCCTGACCGAGATCATGGAAAAGGTAGTAGAAGTGGATTTAGAACAAAACAGGGATGTTGATGTGGAAAAAATCCAATCGATTCTTCCCGTGCAACTTCAAAGCTATATTATAGTTTATAAGGAGAAGCTGGAAAAAGAAGGTGACAAGATAAAATTGTGGTTATCCAAAAATCGCCTCCCCCTGCGTTTAAAGTCTGAGATTATAGAAGCGGTAGCGCAACGACCAGAATTTGAACAAAACGGGGTGGTTATAGATGTGAATAATGTTCTTTCTATCCTTCCCTCTCAACTTAGTAGTTATATAGAAAGTTATATACAGAACTTGCGGCAGAAAGACGAAGAGATAGGTATGTGGTTGTCTGAAAACGAGTTGTCTGAGAATTTCAAGTCAGAAATCATGGAGGCGGTTCTGGTAATTTTAGAAGAAGACAAGGAGGTTGATGTGAAGAATATCCTCACTATTCTTCCCATGCCACTTGACGAGCGTATCAGAGAGAATATGCGGCTTCTGAAAATTGACCGGAAGATGAAAGGTGCAGATTTGTGGCTGCTTAAGAATGGCATCCCTAGTTCAAAGAAGTCGGATATCAAGGAGGCGGTTCGACTAGAACTTAACAAAGATGCGGATATTGATGTGGAGAATTTCCTCTCCACAGTCGAATGGATCCAAGAGTTTCTGCCTTTTAATAGGCTGAAGAGGGTAAATATATAGCTCCCTCCACCTGCTTAAATCTTCTAATTCATTAATTATTATCTTGCATATGCATGTTAATTGTACAATACAATGTTTTTTTTTTTAATTAACCTCTTGGCATATATTTCTAGTTGAAGTTATTGGAAGTATTGGATGGAAGTGTGTTAAAAGCAATATGTGAGCATCTCAAGCCTGTAGAGTATGATTCAAGCTCGTACATTATTCAAGAGGGTCAACCACTTGAAGTGATTCTCTTCGTGGAAGGAACTGTCTTTTTTGAAAAAAACGAAATGGGTGTAGCCTGTACGCACCACTAGTCTGGGGAGAAGAACTTCTGGTTTGGCCATCCTCGACCTCCTTTCCTGCTGAAGTACCGATAGCAACTGACACTCTTTCCACCGGTTGGTATTGGTTACATGGAACTACAAACGCCCTAGTCCTCACTGCCACCGATATGGAGAGCATAGGCTCTACATTCAGGCCACAGTTTGATCTACTTACCTCACACTGGTTGACTAGGCTGAAGAAAGTAAGTCCTTGTATCCATCCTATTTTGTCATATTGTACTATAATTTTTGGAAAATGATTCCAGGCTTTAATAAGGGTTCTAATTTTCAATTTATCAAAATAATTCAGGTGCCAAAGCTTCAATGTATGGATGAAGAAGTGCTTAAAGCTATATTTCTGCATCTCAAGCAGGATTTGAATCCACTATATTCTTACCTAGAGAATCAACCAGTTGCATCCATGACTTTCATCATTGAGGGATCTGTAAAATTCACAAGAAATGACAACGATTGTGAGGAACTTGTCCGTCGTGATGGAGAAGTTTATGGAGAAGAAATCCTAGATTGGGTATTAGATACGTCGTTTCCTACCTTAAGCCCCTTCGCCACTCACACTGCTATTTACGACCATGCCAATGCAGCTGTTCAGCTGTCTATCACTGCGGCAGAACTGAAGAGTGTAGGTTGTAAATTCAGATCATACTTCAGCACATTGCGGAAGGAATCTCAGCCAGATCTTTTGACTGTTGTTGGGTTGACTGTGTTAAAGAAAGTAAGTTCCTAGCTATATATGACCTTTCACTTCCTACGTACCTGGCTAGGCTGGCCATGCATTATAGTTTAACCAACCACTTCCATGCACGTTTCTAAACAACACAATGGAATTTAGCTACTTTCTCTAATTAATCCTATATATGTAATTTTGGATGCAGGTGCCGAAACTTAAGACTATGACCGAAGAAGTTTTGGAAGCAATCTCTCGGCAGCTTCAGTTTCGGAATAGTAATGGTTACGAGCATATCATTCCACCGGGAGAACCAGTTGACAGGATGTTGTTCGTTCTGAGGGGAAACCTACAACTATATTCAAAAGACGACGATTATCAAGAGGAAGAAAGATTCTTCGGAGAAGATCTAATAGATTGGCTAGCAAGGAGCTCTGATGGTACCAGACCCTTGTCAAATTATTATAAAGTCACAACAGCCATGAGTAAACAGACTCAGCTGCTCGTTCTCATGGCCGACGATTTGGAGAGTGTAGTGTCTGAATACAAGTCGCATTTCAGCTAGCCAGACCAAGACCGTCACTTTCCTGCCTACTCTTCTCGGCCTGCATCAGATTCTACGGAATTGAATTGATAAGACATTTGAATTATTCCGGTTTATTCCAATTCAGGACGGAGTATGTGCTTCAATACTTCGTCTCCTACCTCTATTTCTACAGTAGTACTTCTCCAATTCCTCTCTAAATGAATCCCCTGTACCTCTAGAAAGTAGAAACAAATCATATCTATAGTTCTATAACAACAAGATGAGGATTATGCTAGTAATGAGCCACAACATTTATCATTTTCTAGATTTAACAGAGAAGAAAAGAGACGAAAGAATGGCCACGGCAGCTATGTCAAGCTCACAATGGCCACCCTACGTTCAAGGTAGCAACAGAAACAAGAACGACCAAGATACAAAATCACACAGGAACATGCCGATTCAAACGTTCCTTGAGTTTGAGAGTAGCTTTAATCTCCCATATTAATTTCATCCAATACCCAGAGAATCCAGATAAACTTAATATGAGGGATCTAGACGAAGAGGGATGAGGAACGAGTGAGAAAGAAGATATTGATAGCGGAAGAAGAATGATGAACTGTTATATACACAATGGAGGAAGAATATATACACGATTGAAGCGAGTCTTAGATGGTGTTATCTAAGGTATGCCTTTTGGAGACCCCTTGTTAACGCTGGCTAAGGAGGAAACGGGTGTTATGTTGTCCCATTTATTTTAATACCGGGTTGCACCAAATGTATCTCGAACCAATTAGTAATCCTTACATAACACAATACCAGTTAGTGCCGTGAAACAAACATGCACGAAGAGATAGTTCAAATGTAGTATTGTACCGTCTTTCTTGTGGTTATATACATTACCACGCCATTAGTCTGTTGAATATATATGTCATATGATCACCACTTATATATGTTTGTCTTTTTCGTCCAGTAATCCATACTTGAATCCGGAGAAAACAAATGAGAAATCTCACTTGAAACTACTCGAAGCAAGTCGAAAATGGCCAAAAATGGAGAAAATGAAGAGAGTGGACACTAAATATAGGCCAAAATGGGATCCTATTACTTCTCAGTGGTTGACTATGCTAAAGAAAGCAAGTATCTTTATATATATGTCATAGTTCTTTCAATCACATAGGCATATCAAGTTAGCAACCATTGTTTCCTAATGTGAAAATCACTTAGGAAACCATTTTTAATATCTAATACAGTTTTTAAAATTGACTTATATTTGATATAAAATAGGTACCAACACTTCGAGATATAGATGAAGAAAGCTCTTTCAGCATCTTAAGGAAGTTTCGGCTCAGGATATATTTAATTCAAACGAATTTTGCATTGAAGACGATGCACCACTTAAATCCATCTACTTCGTCACCGTTGGGTCTTTCATAAGTGAAAACGGATTTGTAGAATTTATCAGTTGTGCAAGAGAATATTATGGTGAATAACTTTTGGAATGGGTATTAGATGTGTCTTTCCCGGCCATAACTCCATTGTCCACCCACTACGGCCAATCGAGGGAGGATGAGAACACCACCATGCATGTTGATTATCACCGTGAAGGCCTTGAAGAGTGTAGTTGCTAAATATAACTCACACTTCAGCACCATTCAGACAGATTTTCAGTTAGATCTTTCAACTTTTGTTAACATCACTTGGCTAAAGAAAGTAAGTTCTAACCTTTCACTTTACATCGTATCAAAAATAAAAAATGTGGTTACGGTTTTGAATGGATGTTACAAGAATGATGACTCAGTTTAGTATCACGTTTTTATAGATAAATCAGCTTATTTTTTATTTTTCAAAATTTTAAACTTTTTGGTAAGAACAATAACCAGTTTTTTTTCACCATACATAATAGTCCAATAAACATAGGTTATTGAAGGCAGGTAAGAGACTGCTTATTTCTAGTTGATTTTTTTGCACCATTTGATTATTTTAACTTCAATACCAAACTTAGTCAAAATGATTTAAACGATGAACCATGATTTGAACGGTTAACTATTCTAAAAAACATGATCTATTCTAAAAAATATGATTATGTATTCAAACCTCACTTATATATGTAAAAATGAGGTGGGATAAGAGCTTTTGATTATTTTCGTTTTTAGAAAAAATGACGTTGCGATAAGCAAATTAAATTCCTCGAAAAAAATATATTTGCTAAATAACTTCTTTTGGCGAAAATTAAGAAATTGTGATAAATTAGACGAATTGCGGATTGGCGGGAATGTCTAACAAAAGGGCGGGCCGCGAAAAGTTTTCAATTCTCAGAGAAGCGATCCAAGTGAAGCCGAAACAAGCAATCTCAGCCGTCCATTAAACGACTCTCCAAAGAACCACAACCATAGATCGTCGTCCCCTGAGTGGCCTTCGTCTCTGTTCCTCTCTCTATATAAACACAGAGTCGCAGACCCTTCATTCCTCACAACCAATTCAATCTCTCTCCGACTCGCTTCGATCTATACCTCTCCGATATTCTGGTTCGTATTCTTCTCTTAAATTCTCGTGATTCGTTTTCCGTTTCCTTTCACTCATATTTGTTTAGCTTTTGCTACCCGTCTGTGATTTAGTCGTTGAATTTCAATCTAGGTTTTTTCTGTATCAAATTTCCTCTTCCTCTTCCGCATTTGTAAATTAGGGTTTCAAAATTGAGGGATTTCATAATTAGGTCTATTGCTGTATTAGTTTAAATCTGTGAAATCATGCTTCAATTTCTGTTTAGTTATAAAAAAAAATGAACAACAGCAAACAGAAATCCCCAAATTCCACTAGATCTATAGCTTAATATTGAAATTAAAGTTCTTGTTACGATTTCAATTTTCTGGATTTTGAATATTTGTGATTGATTTGATTTTTTTAATTTTCTTCAGAATCCGAGCTCATGGATCCAGCTCCTCTAAAGTGAGGAGCTTGTAAATTTAGTTAAAGTTCATAAAATCTACATTTTCTATCTAATCTAAAAGTTTTAAAACATGACACATCATTCTTATATTATTTTAACCTAAACTATGGTTAACTTGATCAACTGCTGTTAAATACATAAAAAAAAGACATAGGGTTTTTATACTTTTGAGTCTACTGCTATGTAGATTCCATATAATTTTTTTGTAACTCTAGTTGATTTTGGTGACGTGATTACTCATTTACTCACATGTATGAAATTGGACTAATACAATATCTATTCAGCTTATTGTTCAAGTTGAGTTTTATCAAAATTTCTGGGTAATTGTTTTGTGACATTGAGGACGGTACAAGATCGAGAATACAGGACGATTAGATCTAACGGTGATATTGAGGATGGTAATTGTTCTATGATGTAATAAGCAAAATGCTCATTCTCGATAAAGCCTCAATCTGGGTAATTGCATATTACTTCTTGCCAACCAAGCCTCTGTGAGAAGAACATCTCAATCTCTGCATCTCTCTTCTAAGCCATATCTTTAACCTGTCCATGCTACAATTCCTCTTCGAAATCCTTCCTTGACAACCCGTAATGCATCAAATCAACAAGAGTCCATGCCCATATTGAAGAACCGAAAATGCAGGGCTACATCTATATACCAACATCCTTCATTATCTGCTTATTGGGCGCAAATGTATAAAAACCTCTGCTTTATTTTTTATTTTATTTTATGTAGTTAACGGTAGTTTACCCAAGTTAATCATAGGTTATGTTAAAATGAACCAAGAGTGATGTGTCATGTTTTTAAACCCTTAGATTAGATAGAAAGTGTAGATTTTATGAACTTTAACTAAATTTACAGGCTCTTCACTTTAGAGGAGCTGGATCCCATAAGTTGAATCGACAATGTCTGGGCGTGGAAAGGGAGGCAAGGGACTGGGAAAGGGAGGAGCGAAACGACACCGCAAGGTCCTCCGCGACAATATCCAGGGCATCACTAAGCCGGCCATACGTCGGTTGGCTCGCAGAGGAGGAGTCAAGCGTATCAGTGGCTTGATTTATGAGGAAACAAGAGGTGTGCTCAAGATATTTCTCGAGAATGTGATCAGAGACGCCGTGACCTACACCGAGCACGCTCGCCGCAAGACTGTGACCGCCATGGATGTGGTGTATGCGTTGAAGAGGCAGGGCAGGACTCTCTATGGGTTTGGTGGCTAGAGGGGTTTGGGGTCCTCACAAGTCTTGCTGTCAATAAATATGGGGTTTAGGGATGTGTTTTAGTTTTGTTTAGGAGTTGAAGAAATTGTTAGGGTTCTTGGTATGCGGCGGTGTCGTAATTAGTTTGATGAACTATGTTTTGATGTGTTTTGGGTTTGGAAGTAGAAAATTAATGGAAATGGTTGTGTTTGATCTGAAATAGTTGTTTGTTTTGGCAATTTTGTTGTTTGTTCTCGTTATGCATATGCAGAACGTTCATTACTCTTTTGGGTTGGACCTTTGCATTTTGGGCCATGATGATTATTCATTGGGCTGGGAAGTATCATTCTTTTCTAGGTTTATTGGGATTTTCTTTTTATTTTGGTTCAAATTTTATTATTAATTAATTTTAGTCTTGCTTTATATTGTGGCAACTTGTGGCAAAGTGACAGCTGAAAGTGATTGTCCACTTGCTGGTTTGAAAAGTTTGCATGTGAATTGTGACGTGTCCAATGAATAATTAAAGTGATGACCTTGATGTGTTTTAGACGTGGAGTCACAAGTGGGGCAAGATTGGAGATTTTTCATTTTCTTGGAAACTTTCAACTTTGGTTAAATATGGACAGGAAATAAGCATACTTTATAGTAGGACTAAGAAAACACTAATCACTAAATTAATCTGCTTCAAGAATCAAGCCTACAACCATGACTTGGTTTGGGTTGATTTGTCTTGGTGTCATTTTCCTCCATATATTCAAACCTATTGTGCAGGCTCCATTTTTTGGACTAATGTGTCACTTCTCAATTTTCTAGTTTTAGAGTCGTGGTCATGGATGACGATTTATTATTTAAGTTTTGTCAACAAATGATAGAGAAAAAATAAAATAATTATCGGAAGAGAAAATAACGTACTTCCTACCTTCCTTTTAAAATACAGATACTGAAATGTAATATAATCAAAACTTCATAAAAAATAACGTACTTTCAACATTTCAAAAATATATATAGAAACGAGATACATAGATAAGACTTATCAACAAATGATAGAGGAAAAATAAAATAATTAAGTTTTGTCAACAAATGAGAGAGGAAAAATAAAATAATTATCGGAAGAGAAAACAACGTACTTTTTACGGTCCTTTTAAAATAAAGATAATAAAATAAAATATAATCAAAATTCTATAAAAAATAACATAATTTCAACATTTCAAAACTACGTATAAAAATAAGATACATAGATAAGACTTCTTGTACGTTTTCTTACCGTAAATTAGTAGACAAGACATCTTATACATAGTGCAAGAATGGTAAGAAAATATTTATAGCTCCCTACCTAAACTTTCACACCCTTATAAATGCTCACAATTTTAGCTTTAGCTATATAGTCCTCTACCTCTTATTCTTTTCTTTCTTTTGTCATCATCATTAAAATATAAATCCACCCGAAAAAAGAAAAGAAAGCAGAACAAGAAGAAGAAGTGATTCTCGTTCTCAACTAACTTTCCTGGGAGGAAATGCCAAAGCAGAAGGCAACAAGATTCGATGGACACGAGAAACAGCATTACCCACCTTACGTGTTCCTTTCTTCTAGTTCACAGTGAAGTTTCGGACAATCCAAACCAAACCAAGTCTCTAGCTGGGTCCATCATCATCACAATATATATAAAAAAAATCAAAAAATCAAAGGAGCACCACCGCTGTCTTATAGAATAAAAGCAAAAGTCTAGTCCATTCTCTCAAATTTGCCCAAACCCTAAATTAGTGTGTGGGAAACCAGATTAGATTCTCCTCCATCTTCTTCCTTTTGTTTGCTCATATCCGCCTCCATTATTTCCCTCCAAGCTTCACCGAAACTGCGCTCTATTTAGCTTCCTTTCTTCTTCTTCGTCTGTGTTCGTCAACGCCGCGTCGTTGTTGTTAGCTTTTTGGTTATCAGGTAAAACCCCGGAAGCTTCTGTATTGTTTTTGGTCACTTTTACAGGTTGCGGTTTTGGTGTTGCGTAATTATGCAGATCTGATTCGCCTTTGCGGCGATCGGAGTCTGGTTTTGGCGGTGGAGTTGTTTCTTGTGTGGATCTTGAGGTTTTCGATGTTTTTGGTTGCAAAAGTCGGTTTGAACTGGCTGGAAATAGCATTTATTGCGGAAACAGCTTTAAATTAAGCACTTCTGCGTTTCTGCTGAGCTTTTGGAATTTTTGGTTTAAGCTTAATTATGCTGGGAGCTGCTTCAAAGTTGGAAAATGGATTTTTTTGGTCGAAAAAGTTTGAAAATTTGATCACAGTTTCTGTGTTTCTTAGTTTTGTGTGATCAATAATTAAAATCTGTTTTTTGATCTTGTATGACCGATGGGCTTGTGTTTTACTTGCTTTTTCATGTTGTTTGTTTCCTTTGCAGTGTTTGAATGATCATTACCTGATTAGTTTATGGTGTTGACTGGGTGGAATCGGTTTCATTAATATTTCTTCAATGAATTTTTTTTTGCAGGTTTCTGTGTACTGGTTTGAGTGTGATAGCTAGACTGCACCGAGAGGATCTGTATAATCTTTCAAGCTTATTGAATTTGGTAGTAGAAAATAGGAGTGATAGCTGCACATATCGTAGTACTGCAAGTGGTTAGAGTTTCTTCCAAATCATAGCGAGATCTTGCGAGTTGCAAATTCGCGTTATTTATACAGAGAGAACAGTGATATTAAGGTTGTGAAAGCTTGGAGTCATGCCGGTTTCAGGAAATGAAGAGGTGTTAACTTCTTTCTGAATTACTGCCAACTGAAATTAGTCTTGTCCAAATTTGTTGTTTATTCTGACTATTGATTAATTAAATCTTCTATTGGCAGACTGGGGTCAAACCCGTTAGCTGGAAATCTAGTGATTATATTGCAGGTATCCCTATCAAGAAAAGGAGGTTTCCAATGATGAGACCTCCTTCACCCCCACCTGAAGAACCATCTTCCCCCCTTCAAAAACGGATTCAGCGCCAAAGGAACAATCTGGTCAACCTGAGGGGTCGACTACTTCACATACCAGTGTTGCTACTAGTTCTGGAATTTCTGATGCAACCAAAGTTCCTGAATCTGATGATAGAAGAGGAAGCTCTGATGTCCAAAATGTTAATATGGTGCAAGGAAATGATAATATCGTTAGGGTCAAAGTTGAACAGCCTAGCTATAGAGTTCATTTGTCTTCTTCAGAAGAGCTGCAAAGGAAAGGGAAGTTAGTGATGGCTGATAATCCTGTACCACAGATGACTGTAGGGATAAATGAGTTGAATTTGAGACCAACCGAAGCTTCTGTATCTAGTTTAAGTAAGGATATTATGCATGACAAACGCTTAGCGGTAGTGAAATGTGAAGAAGTGATGCCTGCTACTGCTGAGAGTACCGAATTATCATTATCTTTGAAGGAACATATGTTTCCAGCTCTGACATGCCAAAAGGGTGACAATGGTGTGAGTCACCCGAGTCGGGATAAATCTGAACCTCTTTCCCTGAGTTTGTCTTTAAGTGAAGAGAAAATCAGTAGCCACTGCAAAAGTAATGGCAGAGATCTGAAAGTCCATGGTGCCCAGATGCAATCATGTAGAGCAAACTGGGATTTGAATACACCAATGGATGCATGGGAAGATTCTGTTAATGATGCTCCAGTATCTGTTGATCGGAACAATGCAAAAGGTGGGGCACATGCTGTTAGCTCAATTGGGATGATTGAAGGTGGTGTTAGCTCAGAAAGACAGAGTATTGCTGAGAATCACAAAAGAACTAATTTGACCATGTTGTCCAAACTAGGTAGCCAGCAATGTAAGTCCAATGACTCTCTTCTTTTACGCCTTAGTTCTTGCTCACCGCCAAACCTGTGTCAAGGTCCTAGTTCATCCATTGGATTTGATTTGGATAGGAGGGGCTCTGCAAACTTAACTAGGGTGGCAGGGCCAACTAGCAATCTAAACTTGGGTAATCATATCACTGTGAAACCAGAGCCATTTGATGAGAGGGTCAAACAGGAACCCAGTAGTATGGGGCCATTAAATATTAGAGCAGGAAAGCCTGGAGTAGTTGAGCGTTCCATTGTTGGAGCTGTTAAGTCCTCAAATGTGAGCGCCCAAAAGTTAATTGATCCTAGATCCATAAAATCTGAACCGGCTATTGAGCTTAATCAAGACATGGGCAAGTCAACCAAAGGGAAATCAGTCCAACTGGATAAACATTTAAATGGTCCGGATGATCATTCTTCTGGCATGAAATTGCCTGTTGCTGCAGGGATATCTGCTGGAATGCCTTCTTGTTTGATAGAGTTGACCAGGCAGCCTTCTTCGTTAGAATTGACTGTGACTCAGGATGTGCTAAACCGTTCAGGAGACTCTGGTGAAAAACTGTCTCACGAAGCTTGTCAAAGCAATGAGAAAGTTGCTATATCCCTTGGCCATGATAGTAAGGTAAACATCTTGCGAACCAAAGAAGACAAGATAGATAGTCCGAGTTGTAAATTGAAATTGATGAATATTCAACCCCTTGACTCACGCGGGAGTGGTGGAACCAGTGATGAGGAAAAGTTAAATATTTCAACAGATATGCTTGAAGATTCTTATGGCACTGATTATGAATCAGATGGTAATCATATTGTAGATACTGCTATTCAGACTAAAAAAGAAGGTAAAGCTGAGGACTATGAAGATGGCGAGGTCAGAGATTCACTTCTGGGTGCAGCAGTCCAGGATGAGCTCATGTGTGAGGCAAGACAAGTGGAAAATGCCAATCATGATGATTCTAAACATGAAAGGACAGAGTGTGCGGGTCCTGTTAATATCGTTCATCATACTTCATGCCATGCCGAGGCAAAAGACATCAAAACAGACAATCTTGCTGGAACAAGCAACAACAATGATGAAGATGTAAATATCAGTAGTAAATCTGACGAGGGATGTGATAATGAAGTGTGCTCGCAAGAACCATTGTTTGATGTAAAGCTAACGAGCTCTGAGGGCTTGAAAGGGTCCATCAGCACTGTGACAACAGAACTCCTCAATGATCAACCTGGGATGAGAGATTCTCATATGTGTCAGGATGCAGCGTTATCCTCGGAGCAGGTCACTGTAGAAATCCAGGGAACTGCAGTAGCTACTGCTCTAGATACTGAGCTGAATGTTAATAAAACTGAACCTGTACATACAAGTGAATCAACTTTGTCTAAAACTTCTGGTAGTGGTGATAATGGGACTAAGGATACGGGTAATGGAGGACTGCGGAGCCGGATTATAACTTTGCCTAGATCTTTAAATGGTTCTCCGAGCAGATCGCTATCAATTCCAGGCCAGTCAGTTCCATCAAGAGTTGGAACAGAAATGTTACCTGATGTAACAGCAGACGACGAACAACTACATCCTCGAGGGAGGTGATAATTTTTCTCTCGTTACATCCCATCGTATTTTTAATTTGTCGGGTTAATACTTTATATGTAATCTAATTCTGCCTTCATTACTTTCAGAGGGGAAACATATGTTGATGATATGTACAGATTTCCAAGGGAACGGTTCCAAGATCAGTCATGGAGGAATTCTAGAGTGAATTTTAGAGGTGGTAGAGGAAGGATGAATAACCGTGGTGATTGGAGTTCTTCTGACCGTTACCTTGCAGCAGAGCATTATTACAATCAAACGAAGTACCGTATTCCAAGATATAAATATGTAAATGATGTATCTGACCCTGACCTTGAATATAATAATTTTAGTATGGCTTCAGATGCTGCATTTGGTAGCCGTGGAGGGAGGAAGCTTTCCCATGATGGACCAATTAACCACCGTATACCCTCAAGAAGACGGTCTCCGGTTGGTGAAAATATTGTTCAAGTGTCTCGTGGGAATCAGAGAAATTTTAGCCCAAGTAGATGCATTGATGAAGATACTTCAGATCTGGTTGGGACAAGGCATAGTGAGAAGCTTATGAGAGGATTTCCAGTTGATTCTGTAGATCCAATGTTCAATCGTACCCAACCTTCATATGAGGGAGATGGTCAGTTTGGACGAGGGCGAGGAAATAGGACCTATTCTTTTGTTCAGAGGAGAGGGTTTCAAATTCGTTCAAAGTCTCCAATAAGGACTAGAACTCGTTCTCCTGGGCCATGGTCATCTCCTAGAGGAAGGTCCCCCGATGGATTTGGTGGGCCTGGAGAACATCGACCACATTACAGGATGGAGAGATTTAGATCCCCTGATGGGGCGTCTTTTACCGGAGAGATGGTTGTCAGAAGAAATCCTGCAAATGAGTTGAGGGATATGGATACCGGAAGAGATCGTGGTCATCAAAGGTGTGGCATCCACCGGAGTCCTTCCCGTGTTTTACTTAGAAACAGAAGGTTTGATGTCATAGATCCTCGAGAGAGGGCAGACAATAATGAGTTTTTCACGGGTGGCAGGCCTATGCATTCCGGTCGGGTGCATGAACTCGGTGGTGATGGAAATGGTGATGAGAGGAGAAGGTTTGGTGAGAGACGTGGACCTGTACGTACATTTAGGCCTCCTTATAACAATGCTGATGAAGAGACATTTCAAGTTAACACAGAGGATGGCCCTAGGCCTTTCCGGTTCTGTCCAGATGGTGAAACTGAGTTCCAGGAAAGAGAAAGAGGCAATTTGAGGGACAAAGATATTGACAGAAGGATAAAGAACAGGCCAGGAAATGCACCTAGAAGAATGAGAAGCATTGAAGATCAGGAAGGAAATTTCAGGAACGATGGACAGCCATGGAATAATAGTGGTTTTGATGATATCTCACGAGCGAAGAGAAAAAGGTTTTGATTTTACTTCTTTGATGACCTTTGATTCGGCAGTCATTTGGAGACTAGTCTTTCCAGGCCAGCTGGGTTTTGCAATTCTATGTTATGGAAGGCTGGATGCCATACAACTTGCTTGATTGTCTACCATGTGAATAGGTTGTACCTGGTATTTTGGTGATTAATTCTCCATGAAGTTCACCATAGTGCCCAAGTTTCTTGAGCAAGTCTGTACTGTCATATGGTCTTGTCGAGTTGGTTATCTAAATGCTTCATTGGAGTTTCATGCTTGTTGGGAACTCTCATCACTTTCGTATTTAGACCAAAAAGCTCCAGTGTACTCTGTGACCTGAATGAGCAGCCTGTTGACGTAATTCATTCCATGCTGCTGAAAATTGCCATTGAACCTTTGTCATCTGATCTGCAGTGATTGAACCATGGCAAGAACAGATTATTGGAGCTACTGATATGGTTTATAACTATAGCTCAAGTTCTATTCTCTTATGGACTAAACGACATTGATCTGGACGAAAACAAGTGAGGCTCCATTTTTTGTTCTGTTTCAATCATAATGTGTTAAGCCATCAAATTCTGGGTTTTCTTAAAACCACCTTAGTGGCTTAGCTGTTGGCATTTCTCTCCTAAAATCAGTAAAATGTTCATGGACTCCTGAAGAAGTTGTTGGATGACTAATGCAGTGTTGGAGTATAGTCTCTCCATGTGATATTTGTTTGCATAAAGTATCATGTGGTTTTGTTGCATATATAATATAAGAACAGAAAAAGATGCTTGTTCTCCATTTCCTGGGGTTGTCACTCGGCCTATGTTTACACTTCTGGTGATTTTACTGCCTGCTGCATTACTGGTTTTTTGTTGTTATTGTTGGGGACTCAAATCAGCTACATAGGTATCATTTGTTGCACTGATGAAGACAGTTCTTCCATTTGTGTTATACCGTGAACAAGAAAAGCTTGTTACTGGTGATGGATTCGTCGGGATTTTTGGTGTTCTGTGTATGAGTTACATCTCTATTATATCAGCCGCAGTATAGAAGTTAAACCCTCCAACTATGAGCATCATGAATAACCATCATTGATTCGTAACTATAAATTTCCGAGTTTCTGAAAAAGTGACCTGATTGTTTTTTGAGGAATCTCATGGATAAACCAGAGAAGAACTGAAATAAATGCAATATGAAAGAGCTCCAAGAACTGGGAAGCATTGCTTTCAGATTAGTGATTTACTCTAAAAGGGTAACATGCCCTTAGTGGCAAGTAGTTCTTGGCAACAGATGATAATTATTTTCATGATTTGGTTCAAAAGACAAATAAAGGAATCAAAGGATGCATATAACCCTGGAATATAACTAATACAATCATACTAACAAAAGAACTTGCCTAGTTCGTGGATATGAAGGTCCGTTCAGCTATGAAAATGCTGGCATCGTTTTAAACTATACCCAAGTTCATATGGTCAAAAACACAGTTACAATCATGAAGACAAGTAGGAAATATATAAGAAAATTCGTAGGTACATTTTTTTTTTTACACTGTTTAATTCAAGCCTAAGCAAAATTTAAGGCCCTAACTCACTTGAGCCGTCTTTACCCGTCTTGGGCCGTCTTTGTCACATCCCGACCCTTATATTTTTACCTTATTTACTAGCTTGATTATAATAAGAATTTTACCGTCTCCGTCATTGAGTTAATAGTTTAATTGGTCCCTAGAGGAGTTTCAGGGACGATTATGTGCGGAGGATTATTCGTAGGAGAAAGTTACGACAACGATAAAAATAGTAAATTTTAGCTAGTAAAAGGTAATTTTTATTCGGGTATTATTTTTCGGGGTGTTTTATTTTTGGAGTTGGGTTATTTAAAGGTGTGGACCGGTTTGGAGAGTGAGGCCCAAACCCATTTTCTCTTTTCTTCTCTTTTCTCCTCCCGGTTCTCTCTCTCTCCCGAGCCCCTCCCGCTGCCCGGTTTTCCAGCCAAGCTCCTGCCGCCGTCCAGCCACCATCTGCCGCCTCTCCACCTCAGTACGGACCCCCATCTCCTCCTCTCCCTCCCCGGCCTAGCCCCCGAGCCTCTAACTCGCCGGAAGAGGAGAAAACCCACCGGAAACGCCGGGAAGCTTTTAGCCGGAACTCCCTCCTCCGGCCACCAATCCGGGCAAGCTTGGTATGGTTTTGTAGGTCTCCAACCCAGCTGCCTTGCCCTAAAAGGACTCACTCCGGTTTGCTTCAGGTAAGGAGAAATTTGAGGTGGAAGCTCTAGGGCGTTTTTGATGTTTTTGTTCGATTGGCATAGCTAGGCTTGGATTTTGGGTTTGTGCTAGTTAGGAAAGTTGTAGAGTATGATGAGAGGAAGATGCTGT
>NC_020497.1:15943529-15989072 GCF_000184155.1 Fragaria vesca subsp. vesca
AGTTTCGGGGACGATTATGTGCAGAGGATTATTCGTAGGAGAAAGTTACGACGACGGTAAAAATAGTAAATTTTAGCTAGTAAAATGTAATTTTTATTCGGGTATTATTTTTCGGGGTGTTTTATTTTTGGAGTTGGGTTGTTTAAAGGTGTGGACCGGGTTTGGAGAGGCCCAAACCCATCTCTCTTTCTCTCTCTTTCTTCTCTCTCTCTCCTCCCCCGATTTCCTCCCGAGCCCCTCCCTCGCCGGAAACTTCTTGCCGTCCGTACGCCGCCATCCGGCCACCATCTGCCGTCGCTCCGGTCCCAAACTGACTGCCTCCGACCCAACTTCCATTCTAGGCCGGTGAGAGGAGCCCTAGCGCCACCGTGAGAGAGCGATGCCACCCGAAAGGTTTGACTGCCTAGAGCTTCCGGTCGCCGGAACTCCCTCCTCCGGCCACCAAAACCGGTGATCCTTGGCTCGTTTTGTAGCCCTCCTCCCGTGCAGCAACCCCTCCAATCAGCTCACTCCCTCTTGAGCTAGGTAAGGAGAAATGTGGAGTTGAAATTTCTAGGGCTTTTAGGTGTTTGTGTTCGATTGCCCTAGTTAGGCTTGGATTTTGGGTTTGTGCTGGTCAGAAAAGTTGTAGAGCATGATGAGGAGATTATTCTGTCAAAATTTCATAGGTTTTGGAGGTCGCCGGAATTGGCATCCGGCCGCCGCCGCCGCCGCCGGTTGGGAGATTTTAATGTTGTTAAATTTGGAATATTAAGGGGAGTTTATTGAAGTGAGTTATGGAATTTTTGGATGAGTTTTGGATAGGTTTATGAATTTCCGAGTTAGTATTTTGGGCGGTTAATTTATGTAGAATCCGGCCGTTGGATTAAAGTTGTTTAAACTGTGGGATGGTGTAGTTACGGCTGCTGGTTCTAGGGTTGAAATGTGGACCATTTCGAAGTTAGGCAATGATGAGCGTGTTAATGGCTCTCGGTTAATTTCTGCCTATTTTGTGTAAATATTGGAATTTCGGCTGGGAACTTAATATTATATTTGGAACAGGTCGTGCGGAGGCTCGAGCTGACGAGGCCCCAGATCGACATCAGGCTTAGGCCTAATTTGTGAGTAGACTTTTGTTTTAAATAATGTGCATGCGAAATAATTTATGTTGTTGGAGAATAACCGAAATTGAGAATTTCAGTGAGTATATATATATATATATATCCATATGTGGATGATTATGAGAATAATATGTATATGAGAGAATGCTAGCTAGCTATACGTGCTTTTCCACCATACTGAGGTAAAATTTCATTATGGTGCGACGTGAGCGTTAGACGCAATCGTCGTAGCCCTATATAAAAATAATAATTTATATAGAGGATATGCGCGTATATTTATACACCGTCTTTTCCACCATAATGAGGTAAAATGCCATTATGGTGCGACGTGAGCGTTAGACGCAAGCGTCGTAGCCTTGTGTGAATTTTCTATTTGTTTTTGTTGTTTCAAGAAAATTCATACAAGGGATATGACGAGTGTAATACATACATATTTTATTTTAGCCTGAGAGGCTGTATTTTATTGAGCGTTGGAGACTGGCCGGAGCTAGTCATGAAATTTTCAGTTTTCGTGTTAAGTGTTTTGAGCTGTCGCATGCAGCATATTTTTCTATGGAAAAGTAAAATTGGAAAAGCATAAAGAATTATTTCATTTATTTTATTTTTGTCCACTCACTCTAACGTATTCAAATGTTTCCCCTAGGCCCTTCGTTTTAAAAGGCCCAGTCTGCAGAGTTCGGGTTGGACCTAGTAAGAGACGAGGCATAGTCACCCGCATTTCCACCACTTTTCATCAGTAGGTTACCTGTTTAACCTACCTGTGGTTTCTTTTTCCGCTAGTGTTTAGTAGCTCTGAATACTTGGGTTTAATGTATATTATTTCGGTTGTGGGTGAAGACTTGTTGACGTCTTAGAATATTTGTTGGAGGATTTATGTTATCTTTTGGATAATTATATTTGATGTTTGGATAATGTTGTGTTGTTGGTGGTAGTTGTATTTGGGGAGCACGTAGGCTCCAGGAGTTAAGGTTGGATTAAAATTTTTGGAAGTGTTTGCAGGTTTTCTTTAGGAAGGGTTGTCCATTTTCAAGGGAGGTTATGCCGATTTTTCGGTAATATCTTTCTTGGAGGTGGTCCCCGCACGTTTTACTCCGGGTTTCAGGGTGAAATTCGGGGTGGGTCGTGTCAGTCTTGGCCTTTCAAGACTTGCCATAGGCTACCAAGAAGCCGCTATGACCCGCCAAGGGGTCTCCATGACCCTTCTAAGGCCATCAAGGGGCCGCCTTAACCCGCCTTGGAACGCCTTGGGCAGCCTTGACACACCTTGGCCCTCATGACCCGTCTTTAACCGCCTAGGGCCGTCTTGACCCTCCTAGACCCTTCAAAGGGCTGCATAGGGCCGCTTTGACCCGCCTTAACCCGCCTTGGATCGTCTTGGCACGCATTGACCCGCCTTGGCCCCCTTGACCCGCCTTTAGCCGCCTTAGGCTGCCTTGACCCTCCTAAGGGCCACCTTGACCCTCCTAGACCCTCCTAGGGACGCCTTGACCCTCTTAGAACCGCCAAGGGGCTTCTAAGGGCCGCCATGGGGCCTCCTTGACCCACCTTTACTCGTCTTGAACCAGCTTGGGCCGCCTTGACCGGCCTTGTCCAGCATTGGCCTGTCTTGACCCGCCTTGGGTCGTCTTTACCCACCTTGAACCGCCTTGACCCTTCTAGACCCGCCTAGGGCCGCCTTAACTCTCCTAGACCCACCTTGGGCAGCCTTGGCCCCCTTGACCCGTCTTCAGCCGCGTTAGGCTGCCTTGACCCTCTTAGGGCCGCCTTGACCCTCCTAGAACCGTCAAGGGGCTTCCAAGGGCCGTCATAGGGCCACCTTGACCCGCCTTTGCCCGCCTTTACTCGCCTTGAACCAGCTTGGGCCGCCTTGACCGGCCTTGTCCCGCATTGGCCCGTCTTTACCCATCTTGGGCCGCCTTGACCCTCCTAGACCTGTTATGGGCTACCAAGAAGCTGCCAAGACTAGCCAAAAGGTCTCCATGACCCTTCTAAGGCCGCCAAAGGGCCGCTTTGGAACGCCTTGAGCCGCCTTGGCCCCCTTGACACACCTTTAACCGCCTAGGGCCGCCTTGACCCTCCTAGACCCTCCAAGGGGCCGCATAGGGCCGCCTTGACCCGCCTTTAGCCGCGTTAGGCTGCCATGACCCTCTTAGACAATCCTAGGGCCGCCTTAACCCGCCTTGATCGGCCTTGTTCCACATTAGCCCGCCTTGGACAACCTTGACCCACCTTGTGCCGTCTTTACCCGCCTTGGCCGCCTTAACCCTTCTAGACCCGTCTAGGGCCGCCTTTTTCCTCCTAGACCCATCATGGGCTACCAAGAAGCCGCCAAGACTCGCCAATGGGTCTCCATGACCCTTCTAAGGCCGTCAATGAGCCGCCTTGACCCGCCTTAACAAGCCTTGGCCCCCTTGAGGCCTTGACCCGCCTTTAACCGCCTAAGACCGCCTTCACCCTCCTACACCCGCCAAGGGGCTACATAGAGCTGCCTTGACCTGCCTTAACCTGCCTTAACCCGCCTTGACCCGTCTTGGCCCCCTTGACCCGCCTTTAGCCGCGTTAGGCTGCCTTGACCCTCCTAGAACCGCCAAAGGGCTTCCAAGGGCCGTCATGGGGCCACCTTGACCCGCCTTGGCCCGTCTTTGACCGCCTTTACTCACCTTGAACCCGCTTGGGACGCCTTGACCCGCGTTAACCCGCCTTGACCCTCCTTAGACCATCTTTACCCGCCTTGGGCCTCATTGACCCTTCTAGACCCGCCTAGGTCCGTCTTGATCCTCCTAGACCCGTCTTGGGCTACCAAGAAGCCGCCATGACTCACCAAAGGGTCTCCATGACCCTTCTAGGGCTGCCAAGGAGCCGCCTTAACCCGCCTCGACCCTCCTAGACCCGCCAAGGGCCGCCTTGACCTTCCTAGACCCGCCTAGGGCTGCCTTGACCCTTCAATACCCGCAAAGGGGCTACCTTGGATCGTCATAGAGCCACCTAGACCCGTTAAGGGGCAGTCGAGGGCCGCCATGGGGCCACCTTGACCCGTCTTGGCCTGTCTTGGCCCGCCTTAGGCCGCCTTGATCTGCCTTGGACCGCCTTGACCCGTCTTGGGCCGTCTTTACTCGCCTTAAATCGCCTTGGACAACCTTCACCCTCCTAGATCCGCCTAGGGCCACCTTGAACCTCCTAGACCCGCCTTGGGCTACCAAGAAGCCACCATGACTCTCCAAGGGGTCTCCATGACCCTTCTAACGCCGCCAAGGGGCCGCCTTAACCCACCTTGACCCGCCTTGACACACCTTGGGCCGTCTTGACCCGCTTTGGAATGCCCTGGGCCACCTTGACCCACCTTGACTCGCCCTGGCCCCATTGATCCGCCTTTAACCGCCTAGGGCCACCTTGACCCGTCATGACCTGCCTTGGCTCGCCTTGACCCTCCTAGACCCGCCAAGGGGCTGCTTAGGGTCGCCTTGACCAGCCTTGGGCTGCCTTGACCCTTCTAGAACTGCCAAGGGGCTTCCATGGGCCGCCATGGGGCCACCTTGACCCGCCTTCACTCGCCTTGAACCAGCTTAGGCCGCCTTAACCCTCCTTGAACCGCCTAGGGCCGCCTTGACCTTCCCAGACCCGCCTAGGGCCGCCTTGACCCTCCTAGACCCGCCAAAGGGCTGCATAGAGCCGCCATGGAGCCACCTTGACCTGTCTTGACCCGCCTTGGTCCGTCTTACGCTGCCTTAACCCTCTTTGGGCAGCCTTGACCCTCCTAGACCCGCCTTGAGCTACCAAGAAACTGACATGACTCGCCAAGGGGTCTCCATGACCCTTCTAAGGCCGCCAAGGGGCCGCCTTAACTCACCTTGACTTGCCTTGGCTCGCCTTAGGCTGCGTTGACCCGCCTTTGACCACCTTAGGCTTTCTTGACCCACCTTGGGCCGTCTTTACCCTTCTTGAACCGTTTTGGGCCGATTTGACCCTCCTAGACCCGCCTTAGGCTACCAAGAAGCCGTCATGACTCGCCAAGAGGTCTCCATGACCCTTCTAAGGCCGCCTTAACCCGCTTTGGGCCGCCTTAACCCGCACCCCCAACTTAATAATGAGATATTCATAGATGAAACTTTACCAACTAGCTTGTAAAAAAAAAAAAAAAAAACCTTGTATTCGTCATATATTCTGCCGACGTATGAAAATAATAACCATTTTTATAAAGACTATTACAAAAAATAAAGATTTGAGCGTCCTAATTTATAATTTGATTGACCATTTTTTGAAAAAGACAAATAAAATAAGCTGACAGACTATGAACATTTTATAAAATAATTTGATTGACCTTGATTAACATCAACAAAAGAGCCTTTAGTTTTGGCTTTTTTTTTTAATTTTTAATAAGACCAGTTTTGGCTTAAATCCAACGGGGACCGGGCTCAAAGGCAGGGAAAAGGGTGATTTGGTCATTCTGTTTCTTTTTGTTTTACAACGGTGAAAAAACGGTCGGTTAAAGTTTGGTTAAAAAGAGATGAAAGTAATTAATCCCGGTCTACCGCCAAACATTACAAGTCGTCTTCTTCTTCTTTAACCCGCAAACACGACCCGACCTAGACCACCCTCCCTTCTTCTTCTTCTTCTTCATCTTCTTCTTCATCTCTCCAGAAATTCCATCCGCATATCTCTATCGCTGTCCTCCCCCAATTCGCCTCTCTATTCAATTTGACAATTTATCATAATTTTCACAATTTTTTTGTTGTTGCTATCATAATTAGGTCTCTCTAGTAAATCTCCATTTTTGTGTTCCTTGTTGTTGTTGATCTCAGTCTGGTTTCAATTGGCTCACGATCTTGTTAGTCGCGTTCGGCAAAACTCAATCAACTAACGATTACAGCGCGTTTTGATTTTGAAGGTAAAAGCTTTGAAATTTTGCAACCCGCAGCTGATTTAGGGTTTTTGTGTGGTTCTTGGATTTGATAGTGTTTAAATTTTGGTGTGCAGCATGTTATAAAGATGATGATGAACCAAGGAGGCAATACTCAGACCATTGCTGCTGTCGACCCCAATTCAATTGAGGTGAGAACAACTCCTTCTCTTTCAATCAATCAAGCAAGCATTTTTTTTTTTTTGAATTCTGTTTTTACTTTACGAGCTGCTTTGTTTTAGTTTGTGAGCTCTGTGTTTACGATTTTTGTTTCGATTTTGTTGAGGCCCCATGGTTTTGTTTAGCATAAACAATTTGTGTTTCGATGTGTTATTCTTAGTTGCTAAGTGATTCGTTTGGTGGGACAAGTTATTAGCTTAGTTAGTAATCTATCTTCCCCTGCTTCATTTGCCCCAATACATCTACGATTTCAGGATGCCATTTTTAAGTTCATCTGCTTAGGCTTATGTAATATGAGTTTTAGTTGAGTAATGTACTGCGTCAATGTGGAGTAACACGATTTTTTGTATTTGTTTTGTTTTAGAATCGCCATGTAGCTAATGGGAACCAAGGACAGGCGCCCTCGTATTATCCGTCAACAAGTGTGGCGGAAGCGTCTTATCCGTCAACAAGTGGGGCGGAAGCGTCAGCATGGCCAACTCATCGGGTGGAGAATGGCTCCACAAATAATGGGGTTCATTCGCAAACAACGTATCAATACAATCAGCATACACAGCCGCCTGGGAGTAGTACGCCCAGTTTGGGAACAGTGAATGCACCGCAAGATTACAGTAGCTACGCGTCATACCCTAATCCTGCTGATCCGTATGGTTATGGAAGTACAGGATACCAAGGTTACTATAACAACTATCAGCAGCAACCCAACCAGTCCTACTCACAACCCGTAGGAGCATATCAAAATACAGGTGCTCCTTATCAGCCTATTTCCTCATTTCAGAATACAGGGTCTTATGCTGGGTCTGCAAGTTATTCAAGCACTTACTACAATCCTGCTGATTATCAGACTGCTGGAGGCTATGCAAGTAGCGGTTACACTAATCAAACTAATCAGACCACCGCTTGGAATGGTGGAAATTATGCAAACTATACCTCTCAACAGTATGCACCTTACACTCCAGAAGCTCCTGGTGTATATAGTTCTGCTCCTACAACGTCAACTCCACAAAATTATCAGCAGCAATATAACCAATGGGCAGATTATTACAATCAAACAGAAGTCAGTTGTGCTCCTGGGACTGAGAACTTGTCTGTTACTAGTACACAGAATGTGGGATGTCCGGTTCCAGGTGTTACCACTGGGTATCAAACCTCAGTCAACCAGCCACCACCACCACCACCTTCATACACTCCTTCATGGAGGCCAGAATCTAGTTCATCTCACTTACCATCGGTGCAGGTTTGCATTTCTTTTCGTGAGGGTTCAGAAAACGTTTATATGGTCTCGTATGTTTCTATGCTTGATAACAATGATGTGACTAGCATATTTAGAAAGGATTAGTACATAATTTTGATCATTATCAACTCGAAATTCAGTGGTTATACAAATTGTATTTAATTGTCTTGGGTCTTCTGGCATCTTGCATGTGTAATTTTTTTTAAAAATAAAAATCACCTATTTTTTATGGTCCTCTGGCGTACAAGCAGTGTAAATGTTTAGTTTCTGATTCATTTTAGTAAGGATGGTCTCATCTTGTTCTTCTTTGTGATAGGCTTTTTTCCCAATATTTACAGTATATTGGTTGTTTGTTGTTACTACAGAACTTGCGATTTTCTGTTTTAGAGCAATTAGTTTCTTCTCTATATATGTTTCTTTTCACAAGAAGAGCCCTGTTACAGCCTTTAATGCTGTATTTCATGTCATGGATCTGATTCTTGTTTTGATGTCAAAGGGTTCATGATCATTGCTTTAGAAAGATTTCTTTATTTATGGCTGCTATAATGCTCTTGATCACTATTTTTGGTCATGCTTTTTAGTGGTTGATAGTACGATTTGGTAAGTAAATTACTGTTCTGATTTTCTGGTTTCTCAGTCTGGTGCTGTAGTTGGTGGTGCTCATGATGCTTACTGGAATCATGTGGCTCCTACTTCGCAATCTCAAATTCAACATATATCTCCTAATCAAGCACAATTTCAAAAGCCTTTGGATCAAAAAAATTCTTATGATAGCTTTCAGGACCAACAGAAAGCTACAACTTCTCAATCATCAAGCATTCAGTATCCTCCTGCTTCTCAGCCACCGTATGTGTCTCATAGTTACCAAACACCTTCACAAGCTGTTCCATCAATAGATGCACAAAGAGCAAACAAACTGCAGATTCCAACAAACCCTAGAATCACTTCAAGTATAACTGTGGGTTTACGAAAAACTGAAAAGGATATAAATATGACCAGTCCAGCAGTGAAACCTGCTTACATCAGTGTTTCACTGCCAAAACCGGTCGATAAGGTGCCATCCAGTGCTAGTGCTGATTCTCTACTGAAGGTATATCTTCTGCCTTTTCATAGCCTTTCTAACTATCAGGATCCAGTGATTTTCTTGTAGACTCCATATGAAATAGGTTTGTGTGCCTTGTAATCTTGCGATCAGGTTCTCAAAAGAACTGTCATTAAGCTGCATGGTTAAAGCCGCATAAGATTATTGCCTTGTAAATGGCATATGCAAGCATGTGCAACATTTTTTTAGAAGTAAGGTACTACAAATTGTATTTTGATGGAGCAGCATATGGCCACACAAATAATAAGCATTGAAAGGGGGCAGTTAGTCTGCTCATGTGGGCAACGTAGTTACTCCTCACCAACAGAATCTATTTGAAATTACAATATGTGAACACGAAATAATTGACCTAGTCAGAAATAACATGATATAGTTTTTAAGGGTTTACATCATAATGTTTTTGATAGTAATTATATAGAATACGCTCTTGAAGTGGCAGTAACTGAAGGATACCAGAGTAGGCATATTATTATGAAATATAACGAGTTGTGGTTGTTCACGAAATATCAAATCTTGGTGTTGTTTAGGTGCATTGCACATGTTTGTGCTTTCTGTAATGTTGTATTACTATGTGAAGCTGCTGGATAGTAGTTGTAGTAGTTGATACTTTGTACTATAACATTTCTTTTGTTTTGGTCATCTGCAGACTGGTATGTTCCCCAAGTCACTGCGTGGTTACGTTGAAAGAGCTTTGGCTCGTTGTAAAGATGATAATCAGATGGCTGCCTGTCAGGTTGTCATGAAGGAGGTAAGCTCAGGGATAATATATGCAATGCCAAGGATGCAATCATATGTACACGTTCATGCTCTCTTGCAGTTTCTTTTTACGATTGACTCTTGGCTTTGTTGTGTCTGCCCTTAGCAACTATTACGCAATAGGTTCTGATGAGAATGATGAACTCCATAATATACATCCATTTGCACTTCTTTGTTCTAATGTCTGCAAGATGTAACTTGTTTGTATTTTCCAAAAATCCTTGAACTTCAGCTACTTCCGTACTCCACAAGAATATAAAATAAATTACTAATGTGACTAACTGAAATTATAACTTTGAGAATCGGTTTTCGTCTTATGTAGAGTTCTGTCTCCCATCATCCTTATTTACTGCTACACAGCAGTTTGATATCTGTGGTTCAAGGAAGCATTTGGGTTTGGGTCTTTGTACTGATGAAACTTGTCTTTTCTGTTGTTTGCTGCCTAAATCTGTGTTAGTTTCATGTGTGCTATGTATGCAGAAGATTATATTTCATGCTTCTCTGTAGGTATATATATAGATACAGATGTGTGTGATGTATAATGGTCCTGAACATTTTTATCAGATCATCACCAAGGCAACAGCTGATAGCACTCTTTACACACGAGACTGGGATACTGAGCCTCTTTTTCCCCTCCCAAATGAAGATGCTACAAATAAAGAGTACTCTCTCTCTCTCTCTCTCTCTCTCTCTCTCTGGATTTGTATGTTCATAATTGATCTCTCTGGGGATTGCTCTTCTATTTTGAAATCCATATCTCTTTTTTTTGCTGTATCTGGACTCTGTGAAATTTTTAAATATTTCATTGTATTCAGTACATGGTTATCTTTTTAGAACCAAATCAAACACAGATTTAGTTCCGGGAGCTTCTTTATTAGATTTCTCTTCTTAAATTCTTAGCCCCATAGCCGTTTCGAAGTTGGAGTTTTATTAATTGATATGATACCGAAGGTGATATGGTCAGCACTGTAATAAAATTTGGTTTCTTATGTGTCCCCTTTCCCCTTACTCTGTGCTTGGTGGGTTGATTCGTCTAATTGTACACATCATTGTTAGTTCTTCTTGCAAAATGGTCTGAAGTCTAATGTTATGCATCTTAGCTTGTAGCTGTTGATTCTCAAGTGTCTTTTTGTTTAGCAGGTTAAATTCTTCAGACCTTGTTTCATCATTGGCAAAGCTTAAAAGAAGTCCAAGTAGACGGCCCAAGAGTAGATGGGAACCTTTACCAGAGGAGAAGTCAGAGAAGTCCGCTGAGAGGCCAGCCTCTTTAAATGGCAGTGGTCTAAACTATGCTGCTTGGGGACATGTGAATGATAAGGAGAGAAAGGTACTTATCAAGTTTCCTTAAAAAAAATATAAAAAATAATAAAAAAGAAGAAGAAGAGGTTTTCTTTGGGAGTGAAATACAACTTTAGAAAGCAATATTCCTTTACTGTTATTTACTTATATGTACATGGAGACAGTGATACCAAAGATTTCATTGTCACCTGGTGACCAGGAGATAATATAGATGTGTATCTCACAATACACACTACATATGCTCAACATTTCCTTAAAAATTTAATTTAACTTGGAATAGGGATAGTTTGCAAATATTTAAAGCTTGGAGTGAAAACCATGTGTTTAATTGTGCAGCCATTTGTGTGGGGTTCTGGGAGTAAGAATGATAATATGAGTAATGCAAAGTTTCCCTCGCTGGAGCAGAAAAGTGCAAGTAAGATAATACAAAAGCCATTTAAGAGGCAACGCCTTTCTGATGGGGTAGGCACTACTGAGAATGGTGATGCATCTAGTGATAGTGATCCTGATCAAGGATTAGCAGCCTACTACACGGGTGCAATGGCCCTTGCAGATTCACCAGAAGAAAGAAAGAGACGTGAACATCGATCTAAGCGTTTCGAAAAAGTGCAAAGCCATCGAGGACAGAATAATCATTTCAAACCTAAAAATGCTGGTGCTGGAAACTTGTATGCTAGAAGAGCTAATGCCTTGGTGCTCAGCAAAAATTTTGAAGATGGTGCTAGCAGGGCTGTTGAAGACATTGACTGGGATTCTCTTACTGTCAAGGGGACTTGCCAAGAAATTGAGAAACGTTATTTGCGCCTCACTTCTGCACCTGATCCTGCCACTGTAATACTCATAATCATTTCATTTCTTTTGGTTATTTATCATTACGAACACTGAGTTGATCTATTTAAATTCAATGGTGGACTTTTATGGGATGCGTCTTTTCTGCGAATAATATCTTTTCTGTCTGACAGGTTAGGCCGGAGGATGTTCTTGAAAAAGCTTTGCTTATGGTACAAAATTCCCAGAAGAATTACCTATATAAATGTGATCAACTGAAGTCCATTCGCCAGGATTTGACAGTGCAACGAATTCGAAATCATTTAACAGTAAAGGTACATTTATACCTTTTGTTGCCTATATTTGATTATCGGGTGCACTATTCTCTCTATCTTTATGTGCCGGCTTACTACCCTATTTCCTAAATCACCGTTGACTACTTACTCAAATCAAGTCAGCTAAGCTCTTTTTTCCCTTAATAGGGTCAGCTTCAAAATTTGTTGTATTTTTTTTTGGTTTAATTTTCATAATGTCTTTTCAGTTCCATAATCATTTTGTTTTTCAAACATAATGCATGTTAAGTTTTGTGGCCTTCCTGAATACAGAGGACTTTTTAGGTTCTGTTAAAGGCCAAAACCAACTGACAACTTTTAAAACCCAATCCTCGTAAAAGTTCTGTTTGCATGTGCTCATATCATTCATTCTACATGTTCAGGTGTATGAAACTCATGCTCGGTTAGCATTGGAAGTTGGAGACCTGCCAGAATATAATCAGGTTAGTGAACCTTGTTGTTGTTGAAACCATTTTCTGAGCAGTTTCTGGAGTGAAGCGATTTTAAGATGATGACAATTTACAATTCATAACTACAGTTAAAGTACTTTACTGAGAAGTGTATAACTTCAGTTAATTTGTGTGATCTGAATTTCTTTTTCATTTTATTTTAACAGAACAAAATCAAATATCGGAATAATTTTACTTTGGAAGTTATTCATATTCTTTTGATCTGTGGTGTCAATTAAGTATCTTTCATGTGGTTCAGTGCCAGTCACAGTTGAAATCACTCTATGCTGACGGTATTGAGGGATGTCATATGGAGTTTTCTGCGTACAACTTGCTTTGTGTTATCCTTCACTCAAATAATAACAGAGATCTCTTATCATCAATGGCAAGGTCAGTAACAAAAGAAAGATCACTTTCCATTTAGATTTTAGAAATTAGATATTTTATATTGGTAAATATGTGGATATATATATATATGGCTTCTTCCATGGACTTTATGTTAAGCATATGGATAGTATACTCTCATGACCCATGAGTAGATGAGTGCGTTCTATGCTCTGTCAAAGTTTATCTATTGGAACTCAAAATTTATTGTCAAATCCAACAGGACCTACTTTAATCCCAATATTGTTGGATGAGATTTTAACAAAGTCACACAATGCTGTAAAATCATTTTTAAAGACTGGGAAAACTGTATTCAGGCTGTGACTATCAGTGTGACTGTTTTGAATGGGGTGTTCTGTTGTTCTCGAGTTTTTGTGGGTATCTGGCGCACCTGCTGAATTCTGAACCATGATATATGGAAGTTTTATGTCAGTGAACCATGATACTTATCATAGTCTTCTTAAGGAAATTAAGCAAAAGGCAAATAAAAGTTAGATAGCCATCTTTCCTGCATGTAGAATACCATTTTCCCATGGAGTTGGAGTGACTCTTTCCCTTTTAGTTCACTGACCCATGTAACAATATTACATTAAAATATCAATTATGTTGTGTAGTTTGGCTTCTTTGTTTCGTGTAGAATACCATTATCCCATCGAGTCGGAGTGATTCTTTCCCTTTGAGTTTACTGAACGTGTTACATTACATTGAAATATGACGTGAAATGTCAATTTGTTGTAGTTTGTCAGCTGAAACAAAAAGGCACGAGGCTGTCAAACATGCTCTTGCAGTTCGAGCTGCTGTCACTTCGGGAAATTATGTCATGTTCTTCAGGCTCTATAAGACAGCTCCCAACTTAAGCACCTGCCTTATGGGTGAGCATCTCATGTGGAATAATGTTTACTTTTAGGTATATAATAACATTAAAAGGAGGTTTGGGTTCATTGTATTTTCACATTTGTGCAGATCTTTATGTTGAAAAGATGCGGTTTAAGGCAGTGAGTTGCATGTGCCGATCATATCGGCCGACAATACCTGTTTCATATGTTGCTCAAATTCTGGGGTTTACCAACATAACACCTACAAATGAGGAAAGTGAGGATAAGGATTCAGAAGGATTGGAGGAATGCATTGAATGGTTGAAACTGCATGGTGCATCCTTTATTGCAGATAACAATGGGGAAATGCAGCTTGACGCGAAGGTATTTGATAGTATCTTTTTACTTTTCACATGGATATTGATAATAATTATAGTCCAAAATATGTTTTATGGAGTCGAATCTGAAAATGGCATATGCAAGACTTAATATTATGTCAACCTTGAGGCTCTCCAAATGAAAACGAGGCTTTTCTTAAGATTGTAGTGGCTATTTTGTATTTAGATGGTATTTTGACCAGATGCGTTTTTTTTTAATCTGCAGTCTACTTCTTCTAGTCTTTACATGCCAGAGACTGATGCCGTGTCCCATGGAGATGCCAATCTTGCTGTTAATGATTTTTTTACACGGACACCTTCATAGACTTTTTGTTGCCATTTAATTTTTGAATTTAGAGCCGAGAGGAGGAACACGATGCTACCTTCACAATATTGCACAACACAGCCACGTCCCATACTGGTTGGGTATTCCGGGTTTCCTTGTAACAATAGAGAATAGAACACTGATGTGTAACTGGTATATGGAATATGTAGTGAAAAAGAACCCAAATTCCCTTGGGGAAATTGCTTTGCCTTGAATACCTTGGGGATTCGGCAGAGGTTAGTTTCTAGTTTCTAATATCATTCACGGTGAGGTTAGAACATGGTAAATATATACTAGAGGAAGTAATCTAAATTCTTTTGTGTTGTATCTTACACTATTTTTGAATCATCTTCACGATTCTTTCTAAGAATGTCTTTGATTAATGAATGCTCGGGTAGTCTTTGAGGAAAATTCCTGAAATTTTGACTATAAACCTTCAAATTCTGGACACATTGATGATTCATTCTCAGTATTCTTGAATCTTGATAATATGTTTCGACTCTCATTTGCTGTCATTGCAAAACAGGTCCAGTTAGCTATTAAGTTGGCTGTCCATTTGTCAAGTTACTAATTTACTATGTCACTGCACCGTCCCTTTGTTTTCCTCCGAGGCTTATGATCAAGAATCTGACCCGAGCTGCCATCAACCTAAGAGCCTTGCAACATTTTTGTGCATGAATTGAGAGAGATCATTCACCTCGTCAAAAAACTGATGCCTATGGATAACTGGAGGGGTATCATCTTTGGCCTTCCGTTGAAATTACAAACCCGTCGTCATTGTATGAAGAAGCCACCATGTTCCTGAAGGTCTTTTTTTTTCAGTCTGTTGAGCCTTCTTCTCGACTATGGGCAATATATCCAAAACCAAAATATATCAACAGCATAGTGAATACTTGGAAGTCACAACCAAACTAGCTTGATCATCTAACTACACAGTAGCATTTCCCATTTGCGTATTTTGGTACATTCATTCGTATACAAGATGAAATGGTACCAGAATAAGATCTTCAAGGAATCAAGGAGGCGTGCTGTGGATTTACCAACGGATGTTGCTGGGTTTGAAGCATTAATATGTGAGAAGCTACAGCACTAGTTGCAACAAGTTGCCACAACCCAACAGAGTAATGAATTTGAATGCGAGCATATGCCTAAGAAGAAGAAGAAACAACTAAATTGCCAAAACAAACTTCAATTTCAGATCAAACACCACCATTCCATTCCATTAAATTTCAATTCCAAACCCTAATTACAATTTCTTCAACACCTAAACCAAACTAAAACACAACCCTAAACCCATTTTCCATTTTCTTGACAGCAGCAAGACTTGTAAAGACCCCAAAACCCCTCTAGCCACCAAACCCATACAGAGTCCTGCCTTGCCTCTTCAACGCATACACCACATCCATGGCAGTCACAGTCTTGCGGCGAGCGTGCTCAGTGTAGGTCACGGCGTCTCTGATCACATTCTCAAGAAAAATCTTGAGCACCCCTCTTGTTTCCTCATAAATCAAGCCACTGATACGCTTGACTCCTCCTCTGCGAGCCAACCGACGTATGGCCGGCTTAGTGATACCCTGAATATTGTCACGGAGGACCTTACGGTGTCGTTTTGCTCCTCCCTTTCCCAGTCCCTTGCCTCCCTTTCCACGCCCAGACATTGTTGATTCAACCTAAGAGCTCTGATTCTGAACAAAACCAAACAATTAAAATCAATCACAAATATTCAAAATCCAGAAAATTTGAAATCGTAACAAGAACTGTAATTTCAATAGAAAGCTAATAGATCTAGTGGAATTTGGGGATTTCTGTTTGCTTTTGTTCATTTTTTTTTAACTAAACAGAAATTGAAGCTATGATTTCACAGATTTAAACTAATAGAGCAATAGACCTAATTATGAATTCCCTCAATTTTGAAACCCTAATTGCGGAAGAGGAAATTTGATACAGAAAAGCTAGATTGAAGGTCCACGACTGAATCACAGACGAGTAGATAAAGCTAAACATATATATCAGTGAAATTGAAGAAAGGAAACAAATCGCGAGAATTATAGAGAAGAATACGAACCAGAATATCGGAGAGGTATAGAAGCGAGTCGAAGAGAGCTTGAATTGGTTGTGTGGAATGAAGGGTCTGCGACTGTGTGTTTATATAGAGAGAAACAGAGACGAAGGCTACTCAGGGGACGACGATCTATGGTTGTGGTTCTTTGGAGAGTCGTTTAATGCACGGCTGAGATTGTTTGTTTCGGCTTCACTTGGATCGGTGACCTGGCAAACCAAAGGGCGCTTATCTGAAAATTAATTGAAAACTTTTCGCGCCCCCGCCCTTAGTTTCTCATAATTTCTTAATTTTCACCAAAAAATTCAGGACCCTTCCATTGAGGGATCCCTATTTTTTGTTATTTTTAGGGATAGACCCAAACCATTAGATCTGTTTTTTAATGGGCTTTGATGGCTAAGATTAAAACAAAAAACTTAACACTTATGTCAAACCTACACCGTTCAAGATTATTAAAAATAAATCCTTCATTTGGATGACTTAACGTTCATCAAATTTTCTGAAAATTTGTAGAAATGATCTACTCATATAGCCCAACGAACGGATCGGTAGAGATTTGATTTTGTGATCGAAAAGTTCGTCAAATGATCTATCCCTAGAAATAAATAAAAAAAGGAATCCCTTATTGGAAGGGCCCTGCCAAAAAATTTATTTAACAAATATTTTTGTATGAAGGAATATAATTTGTTTATCACTTCAACATTTTTTCCTAAATAAAAACAAAGAGATATTAATAAATCTCTTAACAAATGGTTAATAATTATGCTAATCAATTAGATCACAGGTATTCGCAGCTCATTAATTAAATCACTTTATCATTTCTTGTAATATGCATTCAAAGCTAAAACCGTATTTTTTTATTATAAGAAAGTGAGATAAGGACATAACTCTTGTTCTTATTCAACATTTATGATAACAAAAAAAACAAAAACAAAAACGAGTTGGTCAATTTTGAGTTTTACAAGTTGGGATCTATTACTTCCAATTTAAGACCAATTTCGGACATTGATATAATTTCATGATCCGTAATCCTGTCAAATGATGATGCTTTTTCAAATGATCATTGAACTCCACCCAATGTTTTAGATCTCATCATAACTTACAAATATTATACCGATCATTGCTAAATTATGATATTGGGAGATCATTACCGAAGGCCTCAGAGAGATGAATTTTCAAATAACCCTTTAATTTCCTCCAATGTTTTAGATCACACCATAACTTGCTAAAATTATACTAATCAGATCATTACCATCAAATTACTCAATTATCTAGTACATCTATGAAGAACAAAACGATGGGATATTATACCATTTAGGGACGTAAAAAGCATGGAATGTCATTCATATTAGAGTTGCTCTGTTTGTCAGGCAAAGTAAATTGCTGCCGGAATGCCAAACTTGTTTATCACCATTCTCACCTGTAGTTTGTGACCTTTTGCTAAGACATCTACAAGGGTCAAATCCACACACACCTAGTTCCCAATCCTGTAAATCACCTGATTACTAAGCTTGAATGAAAATGGCAAAATGGAACCATATTATAGAACACCATGCTCGAAAATATTACCAAAGCAAAAATAAACCGTTTCGGAGTGTGCCAATTTTCCATGTAGCTACTAGCTAGCAATGGCAGGAATTCTGACCTTAATTTCTGCCAAACTGTCCAGAAGAACAATCGAATTCGAAAACAAAAATCACGCAAAGCATTCCATATATATGAACAATGCAGGTTCTGTAGTAGCAAAAGAATCCATACTATGTGAACATTTCCTGTAAAATTTGCAGTTTGATCTTCCATGAACATGAAGCATTAACTTACAGAACAAGTTATCAGTACACTACACAACAATCAGTCACAAATTTTCATTTAATCTTTTGGTGTTGGAGACTGAGACTGAGGCCAAACACTGACTTTCTCCTTCTCAAACTTAATATAAACTGCCGTCGCCGCCGCCACAAAGTAAACCTGAACCAGCACCACCGACGGCGTATGAAACTTAAACACACTCTTCCCCGTCGCCAGCTCCACCAGCAGCAACGCCATCAGACCCAGAAGTGCGACCCGCCCGTTGACCCGCTCGCTATACGGGCTGAACCCGAAGTCCACCTTCAACCCGCCGGAGACCGGCTCCTTGAGCGGCACCGGCGGCAGAAAGACGCTGGACCCGGAAGACCCGGATGATTTGGACTTCTTGGACTTCCGGGCCTCGGCTTTCTTGCCGGTGCCGCTGCGGTAGCGGAGCCGGACCTGGCTGAGGCGGTCGTCGAAGTCGGAGGAGGCGGGTTCCGGGGCCGGGTCGGAGGGGGGTGTTTCCGGGTCGGTGGCTCGGCTGGGGAAGGAAAGGAGGGTTTTGGGGGTTGTGGGTTTTGGGTGATGAGAGTGGGAATGGGTTTGGGAGTCGTGGAGATGAAGAAGGTGATAGGCTCGCCATTTTCGTCTCTGCTCTCTCTCTCTCTCACTGGTTTGGTTTTGGATAAGAAACCTTAGCTTTCAATTTTTCGATTTTTTTTTTCAGAAAAATAATAAAAACTTATTTTTCTCTTGGGTTGGGCTATCACCCTTTTTGGGCTGGCGGGAATAAGATGGGTTTTCATAGAGCGTCGGTGAGAGTTGGGAATCAAATTGTGATCTTATCGAAAATTGTGGAGAGAAAGATCGATCCTTCGACTAAGGTTTCAGTTTACTCGATTGGTACTTACTTAGATTCAAGTTTATTAGTACTTCTTTCATATCAGAACTGATTATTTTCGGCTCACATCAATTTCGTATTAATTTCGTTAATTAATTATCGATTATCAAACTTGAATGAAAATGACATTGTCATACGGATATATGAAACTATTAAAAGTTGACTCGTATTATTTGAATTAGATACCTATCAAAAATCGATTTGATACATTTTCATGTTATTCGAGTGGTTTACCTGATGTTTTGCGTAATCTAGCTAGTTAGTTTTAAAAACTTACAACTTTGTTATTGCTCTCATAGTGGGTTATACCCTAATACGTACGTACCTTGATAGAACAGGTCATACATATCATCAGAATTAGATGTTTGTTATTGTCCAATTAATTATCAGTCGGCATATGTGACTGATTTAGTTCATAAAATTAAGACTCGGCGGAAATGCGAACCCAATTTACCATTTTCGTAAGAAGAAACTCCACTGGATTTCATGGAAGAGTTTGCCAAGTAATGTGAAACAAGTGAAGCACTAGCTAGTATGAACATTTTGTTTCAAGTAAAAGAAAGTCGGATTAGATTGTATAAGGACAATGCCAACTGCCAAGGGCTCACATGATTGATATACATAGCTAACCACGTACAAGAGAAGTAAAGAATCCTTCTAGGCTCATCCTATAAACACACAAGAACTAATCAAAACTTGATGCCAAGAAAAATATCCATTTCCTGTATTGAACCATAGTACTTGGTTATTTGTATATGAACATGTTTCAATTCATAAAATAAACATTTAGATTGTCCCAATGAAAGAATTGATTAGTGATTTAGACAACTCAACAACAAGATGTATATATGTCTGCTTAATTGTTGAATGAACCTTTGGATCTATATGACCATTTTCTTACAAGTCCTAATCTATCACAATTCGATTCATAAAGCCTTTTCATATACAACGCAGTTCAGATATAAAATTTCAATTTCATAACTGATTGATAATTTGAGATACATATATAATAGAAACTGATAGTAAACTTAACATGCAAGTTTTGCTAGCTATTTGATCATATAATTCCATATATTCTTTTGCTAGTAGCTTACTGAATTCCCAGACCGCTACCTAAAAATGAACCTGTGTGTCTCCCGGAGTCCCCGTTTTACAGAACACGGATATTTTGCCAATATTTTGAAGTGTTTAAACACGAATTTCATGGTATATATAACACCAGCTACACATCTCATGCATATTGTGTGAAACAGTGAAAGAAGTTGCATATATAATTGATACATATATGAGAATGGTGGGGAAGAAACCAACAAATAATTTAGCTGGAAAAATTGACAGGTACAATGTTTGACGAGCAATATAATTCTTAGCTGGAGATATTTTCTTTCACTTGATCACTTCCCAGTACGTCTCCATAGACAAGGGAGTATAGCATTCAACTCTGCAACCTACCCAGCAGGACTTCATGCTTGGTAGATGGACACAGATCAATGCAAGGTTTAATGCACCAATAATACCATGAAATGATCGAACTTGTTGAAATCATCAGGTAATATGAACTCTGATCAACAAGAACGTATTCGAAAACCATCGGACAATTCAAACTGAACCGCAGATTTGGATCGAAAACAAGTCATTTCCAAGAATAATTAATCGGCAAATGTTGCTGTTTCAGGTGGGTCTGGATCTCTTGGTGAACATGGGTCTTGGAGCTGTGTATGATATATGAGTGACCTTCCTGCTAGCTAAACACCAAATCAAAACCTTATAATTGAAGAATGAAGAGGGCCACCGGCCACAGAACAAAAAGTAGAAACCGGCCATCGATACAGACCCATGCATATTTGACATTTCCAAGCTGCCAGTTACAATTTGCAATAATACTAGTGTTAATACTGATGAATGATTCCCCATATTTTCCATTCTAGACAGTCATGTTACACTAAGAGAAATCTATTAAGATCCAGCAACTTTACATAAATGAAGTAGACAAGCCCTAACAGACACGAAATTAAGCTCTGCATGCAGTTACTTCGTTCCAGCATCATGTACTGTGTAATGTGCCTCAAATTGATTCTCCAACAACTCGATCTAGCTACTCCAAAATTCCACATCAATATATGTCAATGGAGTCTGTAATGTCATAGTTGATATATACGTTACGCACAACCTTCTAAAGCTGTATGGTTTGTCACCGATTGATGTAATACGTATGAAAATCTAAAATTCTTAACTTACCTCACACTTACATATATGGTGTTTAGATTATGTAACGGGTTGATCTAATATATATGAAAATAATACCCAGCAAATTCGAGTACTATGATTGAAATCAACTAATGATGGTTGAATTGGATTCATATATCCTTGATTTTACTGAAGTATCAATCAAATCAAAGTAACAAAATAACAGACTACTTACTAGCTTAGTTGAGTTTTGGTGAATATCATTTAGGACAAAAGAGGTAGTACTTTGGTTCATAAGTTGCAAGACTCCAAGTGATGTCCACAAATATTAGAGGCTAGGTCCTGTCATAATCTTCCTTTTTCATTTTCTTTCACTTGTCGATGAACTTTCCAGTGAACTAAGCAAAACTAATGCGCCAAAATCTCATTCGAATTGTTCACGTCCCATTTTCGATATTTCTTACAAAGTCAAATGGCATGAAATATCACTGTTCACCAGATCACATACATGGTTTGCCAAAGCGCCCGATCGATAACCAGAAACAATTGGCATAGATTGAAAACAAGCAGATCAGATCGAGTAGAGCAATATATGAATGAAAATGGTTGTTCTTATTAATTCTTGCGAAGTATATATCAATATATGCAACACTTGTACTTGTACATGCACCACCAAAACAGTTCCAAAATAATACTGGACAAATTCTAGAATCGTAAAAGAAAATTTAAACCATACAAAGACCTCCCGCCAAACAAAACACAGAGAGAGAGCAGCAACAAGCTCGAGCTAAGCTTTACATTTCCATGCATGCATCTTCTTCTTCTCCATTACCTCCTCTTGTTCTTGCTCCCAACCAACAGCGAAAAATAGAAGAGAATCCTAAACAGAAACCCCCACGCCACCGTGATCCACAAGCAACTCCACTTGCTCAAATCAGTCACCCCCTGCTGCTTCAAAATATCACTCCCAGTAGTCAAGCAAGTCGACCTAGTAATCTTCATCCCCAAAGTCTCACTCATACTATCCAAAAGCTTCAACTTCAGCGCAGCCGGTACGGCCGCCAGCGGAGTATTATCGAAAATTTGTACACCCCTCACAAAGCACTTCGTCGGGTCCTGAAACTCGTTCTGCATCACTCCCTCGTAAGGGTACTTGACCAAGGACATGTAGTGGAACCAAATCCAATAGTCCGGGATTCTGTCACGGTTGATGAAGAAGCCGCTGAATAGTAGGAAGTAGGCTAGAATTGCCACCACAATAGTATAGCCGAGCATCACGTGCGGGACCACCCCGGAGAGAAACGTCACGAAAGAGCTTCCGGCCCAGAATGAAGCAAAGATGATCAGGAAGTAGAACAAGAACCCGGAAAGCCCACCGTCGAGGCCCACCGCCCAGAATGTGGTGGCGGAGAACGCGGCGGAGAGGAAGATCAGCGACGGAAGAGCAACCAATGAATGTGAAAGAACGTAGGAGGATCTACGGTAGGCGTTGTAAGCTGTCTCTCTCATGAAGATGTAGCGTTCTTGGAGGAAGACGGGTAAGGCGTCGGCGCAGGTGTAGAAGGTGGTGGACATGGCGAAGGCGATGAACCCGAGCCGTTCTTGGACTCCCTTCGGGGTGTTGTCAAGGTTCCAGAACATGGTGGCGAGGATGAAGCCGGTGACCATGACGGCGCCGAGTCGGATGCCGAAGAGCTCCGGCATGCGTCTCGCGTTTTTCATGGAGCGTTTCGCGAGGACGGCGATTTCCACGAGGATAGGGTTAGCGAAAGTGGGGACCATGGAGTTGGGGGAGGCGTCGTTGTTGGTGGCGCCGGAGACGAGCTTGCCGCGTGAGATGGAGGCCGAGATGGCTTCTTGGAGAGGAACGACGTGTCGTGTGTCTGTGGTACGGTTTGTCGTGTGCTTCATGGCTTGCCAGGATTTGTTGAATTCGACTAGGGATTTGGTGCCGCCGGGAGAGCCTTCGAGTTCTCGGATCAGGTCGAGAGCGAACTCGGTTTTGTTTTCGGAGTCGGGTATGGGCCGCCCGAACTCCGCGAAATAAGGGGGGAGCTGAGCTGGCGAGCCGGAGAAAACGGTTTGGCCGCGGCTGAGGAAGAGAAGTCGGTCCAGTAGGCCCAAGATTCTGTAGCTGGGTTGATGGACGGACATGATCACAATGCTGCCGGACTGAGCAATCCTCTGGAGGACTTTGACTACCATGAAGGCGGAGGTGGAGTCGAGGCCGGAGGTCGGCTCGTCGAGGAAGAGAATGATCGGGTCGTGGACGATGTCGATTCCGATCGAGACGCGGCGGCGCTCTCCGCCGGAGACGCCGCGGTGGCCTTCGTCGCCGATGATGGTGTTGGCGGCGTTGCGGAGGCCGAGCTGGTCGATTAAGGCCTGGACGCGCATTTTCTTCTTGGATTTCGAGAGCGCCCGAGGGAGGCGGAACTCGGCGGCGAACATGAGCGTCTCCTCCACCGTCAGCATCGGAAATAGCAGATCGTCTTGCATGACGTAAGCTGAGATCACTTTCAGTAGTCTTGACTCCAAGACCTCGCCGTTGAGGCTCACCTTCCCCTTCAGGCTTCCCTTAGCGATCCGATTAGCCAAGGCGTCGATCAGAGTCGACTTGCCGGAGCCGCTGGCGCCGAGCACCGCCAGGACCTCGCCTTCTCGAGCCTCGCCGGAGATGTCGTTCAGCAGCGTCTTGGTACTTGTGAAGAGGCTCTCTCCCCCGACTGGCTCAGCCTGCGTCGCGGCGCCGAGACGGTTGCGATCGGAACTGAACATGCCGGAAAGACTGAACTTCCGGCGAATCTTGACGCTGTAAGTGAGATTAGTGAAGGAGAGCACGAACGGCAGCGTCCTCGGTTCGTCAAGGCTCTCGTCGCTGACGTCGAGCACCTGGTGGTGGTGATGCAGCGGAGTCTCGCCGCCGTCGCCGGTGGCCTCCTTGCGGACGTCTCCGACGTGCTTCAGCAGTTGTCCAAGCGAAGGTGAGGCGCCGTGGGAGGCGCGTGGGAAGTCGTCGAGCTCCATTGTGAAAAACGGGGATATCTGATTCTCTGCTGCTACACGAGACATTGGCGCGGGTTGGTTTTTATATAGCCGAAACTGTTACGCTTAAGGCCGCGTTTGGATGGAAGGGCATCAACTAGGAATATAGCATTCGAAAATGCGTTTAATCCAGGGCGGATTGGGGAAGAAGCCAAACGAGGCGGAGTGGGAGGGGTAAAGGGATTGGGAGAAAATGAAGCTGCGTGTGGATTTGGGTCTTTGGCTTTATGGAGTAATGGCGTAGGGTTTTTCAATATATAGAAATATAACCAAATGGTGAGGTCGTGTTGTGTGAGATTTTACAGTTAGGTTTTTTTGGTTTTGTGGTTTTTGAAGGGAGGTGACCTACAACGCCTAATATACCCAGCTCCATACGTCTCAAGGTTACTTAAACAACAAGGCTCGGCGACACGTGGGAGATGCCGATTGGCCGGCGGGGAGTGACACATGGCGTGACGGGTCTTGAGGTGTAGAGGGTTTGCATTTTTTTTACTTTGGAATTAGGTACGGTGTTGATCAAGATGTGCGTAAGCAGAGTTTGGTGTGTGTGTGTGTGAGGGGTTATTGTATTTGATGTATGGTTCATTTTGGGGTGCATTTGGGGGCTACAAGGCATTTTATTAGAGGAAATTTAATCGAGTAGGTTGGGGTTATTGAGATTTCCATGATCCATGCTATTAAGATTAACTTCAATTTTGGAATGGTGGGATTGAACTACATGATGAGGCACTTCTGTGGGGGCAAAACTTAAGTTGGAGAGTAACTTTTAGTTGGTTTGGATAAACATGTAAGATGGAAAGTAAATAGTTGGGCGTTTCTAAATGTATCCAACAAATTTCTTAATAAACTCAGCCCTACAATATTGACTGAAATATTCCAAGTATCCTTAGGAAAAATACACCCAGCAAATCTTTCTAATAAACACACCCAGCAAATCTTTCTGATGAACACACACATCAAACTTCAGAACTATTTAGAGGGTGCTTTTGGATGAAAAACAACTGTTAATCTGAGCAAGAACACACGGCTACATGATTTGAAAAGCGATAATCAAGTGCATTTTGTATGTATTAGACCAAAACGTTGGATACAGAATCGAGATAGGAGATGAGTTCTAATTTTTAAACATAGAGGAAGGGTAGATGGGTGTAAATGTTCTTATTACAACTCAAAATTGATCTCAAGGTACAGAGTACAGACTTGCACAAGAAGACTTGAAGGTATCAATCTGAGATTGACACTTGACGTAGGCATCTGCAGTTTCATTGTTTTCGATCAGAGCATGTGTTTCACTCTGAAGGATATTGAGGTCTTCATATATACATCAAGAACCCAATACCTATTCTGATACAAAAGAACCCAATTCTTAGTGTGCATGATTAAAGTAATTCATCATGTATAAAAGGCATGATTCTGAACTTGTGGATGCGTGGGAACAAGGAAGGAACTATGTTGCTGCTTGAAGGGGTCCGGACCCCTCCTATCATTTGTGTAGGTTCAATTTTAGAGAGCTAAAATGCAGCTAATCAAACTGAATATAAACATAATAAACATAACCATGCAGCTATACATTTATTGTTTTGTTTAATCTTCCCTTTTCTCATCTTATTAATTTGTGGAGTCTAATAAAAGAATGGATTTGGTTGATCCTTCCAAATAGGATGTATAAAAATTTTAAAAAAAAAATTAAAGAAGATAAAATGATTAAACTTAACAAACTAATAGGATGTAAAATATACTCTTCAAGACCACATGAAATATCTCTAATTAACAAATTTTCAAAATAATCATTTTGGTGTATCATGTTTATCTTTGGACCCCCCTAAGGTAAGATTCCTGGCTTCGTCACTACGTGGGAATGAACTAGTTTCTTGAATCTCAGCATTCATCGAAAAATAGAATGCTCATAATTAGGCCTAATATAGTTTTTATTTATTGGAAAGCAGGTCTCAAAAAAATTCCGTATTAGTTTTTTTTTTTTTTTTTTTTTGCTCATATTCACATAGGGTCATGTATTGTTTGGACAGTAGCTGACAAGTCTTTGGTGTCAAAATGTACCACATTTGTGGGGTTTCTCAAGTCCAAGGGTTTAAGTTTGCAGTTGCCATGACATGTTGCTTGACATATATAGATATAGGGTCCAAAACAACTTATCAAGTCCACAAAATGGCAATATTACTTTAGCAATTCTGCTCCTCGTTCTTTCTTAAAAGCGTGAAATTTTGGTAAGCCAAATGTGAATATATGTAAAACACATGTCGTATTTGCTTTTCTTTCTATTCCTTCCCACACAAGCAATCTAGCATGACTTTAAACAAAACATGAGGTCTTTATCTTCAAGTACAATTCGTTTTGCTAATTGCAGATCAGCTCACTCGCAATGGTAAATATATCAAGCTCCAAGAGTCGTAAATTTACTTTATATGAACATGGCGATAAGCTAGTAGACTAAAAAAAATCTATTATCTTTAACGGAATAATCATGTGTCAATAGTTCAATACATCAATATCTATTTCGAACTTTTTCTGAACATTAATAACTATTAAGTTTTTTGAAGTGTGAACTCCTTTTTCATCCTTAGCTCACAAACTATGTCATAGATATGGACCAAAGATCTTAGCTCCAAATTGGTTCATCAATATTCATAGATTTCATCATATATTAGAGGGCCTAGTAGTTAAAAATAGCTAGGCTACCTATCCCACACCGAACTAAAAGCTAACTCAAACCTATATCACAAAAAGCCTTAAGAATGGAAGTCCTCAAAGTCAAAACAGAAAAATGATGATCAAATCAACGTGTGCATGAGCATGGGGGCATGAATATGCACCCATCTAGATCAACAACTTACTCAAACTTTCCCTTTTCTTCTTCTACCAGTCTTTCAAAACCCTCTGGCATTATTGCTATGCTATCACTGACTTGGATTTTCTTGTGGTCTCCAATGTTGGCGCTCCAGAACTTCCAGTGCATCTCTTACGGTTTTTTTTTTTTTTGGTGGTAAAAAACTTTATTAATAAAACAACGAAAGGAAAACCAAACATAAGAGCCAACAAACAAGCCAAACATTCTAACCAGATAGCAAACCCCTCTAAGAGGGTAAAGACTAAAGGCACCATGTGGACGGCGACACCGGCCGAACCACCATGAACGGAGGTCGTCAAGTTTGTGGCCATCTGGAGAATCCAACAAACCATATCATCAAGAGCACAATCGATCCCCATGGATCCAACCTTGTAGCCATTAAAACAGACTTCCTCCATAGCCAGGCAACGCTCAAGCATCCAACCCTCAAGCGCATCTCTCATGGCTTTTGGTCATAGATTCAGAGCGATAAGTTATGGTGCAGAACTTTCAGGCATTGACTAGGGCTTTAATGTAATGGGTCCGAGCCTAAACCATATTTATTTCTTTCAGTCTAACGAGTCTAGATGATAGTTTGATGGAACAGCAGCATCTATGGCCATTTCAATCTCTTGCCCAGTCCAGTGGGGCAGATCTTAATTCGTATTTCTTCCTCGTCGACGATGAGGACACTAACACTTGAATTTTGGATTTCAGGCCTTCAGCTACCGCCCATTCCAGCGACACGCATGCCAGTTCCGGCCTTCGTTGATTACAGTCGGATGGTCCAGCCACCTTCCCACCTGCAGTAAACCAGTTCCAACCTCCGATGATTGCGAACTGTACTACAGTCGGTAATTTCCACCAAAGACCTACTACAGCGAAAAGAGAGCCAGAGTAACAAGACTAAAATACACGAGTAACTAGAGCATCCAACAGTGCAAAGATTACTCATTTAGGCAAACTTAATATGTGCCGAATACAACATGGATAGAATGGTTCAATGAAAATAGGCATTATAAAACCATAAATGATCAGAGTGCAGTTGCAAACATCTAGTTTATTAATCATGATGTTGAGGATTCAGTAAAAGCGCTCCAAACTACTTCCACGAGTGCACCAACTCCATGCATTTAACATCTAGTTTATTCATCATCTGCATAGTTGACTGCAAGATCCCAGTAATGACCAACACCAGCATCAGCAAAGTACTTTCGACCAGCAGCTTCAGTCATGCATTCATGAACCAAAAATCTATTGAAACTAGGCCTGGCAACATTTCCTTGCCACACCAAGACACACCTGTTAGGAGGCTTATCATCGTTTTCTTCTTCATCTTCGTCATCCTCTTTTACAGCCTCAGCCCAGTTGATTCGCCGAAGCATGACATTTGCATACCTCTTGATAGAGTTGTTTCCACCTTCAACAACTACAACATTCATACCCTCTGAGATCACAGCACATCCAGTCAGCCGATTCTCTCTGGCATTAACATCAATCTTAAATCGAGCCTTTGGATGAGAGAGATCATTGATTTTATAAACTGAGACTATGGTCTCCACATTATTTGGATCACCAAAGAGCTTCCTCTCTTTCTTCTCACGGCGTTCAGCAGGAGTGAGCTTGCGGGCAATATTCCTGTCTATATGAGCTTGTTCACGTTCAGCAGCTGCACTCCGAATCTCCTTTTCCAGTCTAGTTGGATCTTGGGTTGCTTCAGACCCAAGAACTTTCATCAAGTTACTCATTTTAACTTTTGGCTTTGGGGGTTCAATCAGACCCTGTCTTATCATTTCCTGCTTATCTTTCTCTCTGGCAAGACGACGCTGTGTACGTAGTTTTTTCTGCTCTTTCTTGGTCAACTTCAACGGTTGAGGTGGTGGAGGAGCTGGTTCCACAGGGGGCTCAATGGGCTGAGGATGTTCAACATAGATGGTGATTTTGTCCAACTTTAATCTGTCTTCAGGTATTCTACCATCAACAAGTTCGCCATAAGTACCAGATAGCAAAAAGGGCACGTCCCTGAAAAATTTTCAACCATAATTAGAAATCATCATTTCAAAAATGCAACAGAATTTCTTGAGTTCAACAAATCTAATTTTAAAATAAACAAATAAGTATATAATACCAACAAAAACCATACTCTTTTTCAGTGCCATTCAATGAGTCCAAGATTAAAAGATAAGTATATAATACCAACGAAAACCATACTCTTTTTCAGTGCCATTCAACAAGTCCAAGATTAAAAGACAGGCCACGAATTCATTTTCAACCAAAGATCATTAGTAATCTACAATTTTAAACTTTGACTATCACTATATTATGATGATACAGCCACTAAAAAGTTGAAAGCAAGCTGTTATATGCAGCAAATACATAAATCCATGATATTATATGATCAATTTTATTTTATTTTCTTTCGATCAGCAAGATAATACAAAGATTTAAAAAGAATATATGAATGAAATATATGATCAGGACAAGAGAATCAAATCCAAGACAGTATAAAAAAGGGAATGAATAAAATGTAACCGTATTATAACTTGAATAAGATGCAATGCAAGAAAGCACCCTAAAAAGATGAATCATGAAGCACATCAGAACACAACGGAACAAGTAGCTATCAACTTACCACCACTCAACTTCCGGAATTGGATCCTTCGGTTTTTCTTTGGTGCTGACTCTTTCTGCTACTTCTATCAAATTTGGATTTGTATCAGGTGCTGCCTTTGCCTTTGCTAACTGAGCCTGCTTCGCCCTATGCTCTTTGGCTTGTAATTCGCCAAATTTCATCTGTATAAGGAATGCAAAAAGAAAGCTAAGTAAATGATTTGTATACAATTCAAGGAAATTTCAAAAGGTGCTAAAAATAGATTGGTATAAATTAACTGACGTTTCAAAAGGTGTTAAAAGAAACAGAGAAATTACCTTCAACTTCATATGTTCAGCTTCTTTTGACCACTTCCCTTCCTCTACAAACTGGAAATTCATCCTCTTTGGCCTCACAATCTTCGTCATATTAATGCCCATCTTTGGGTCAAAGAAAGGATTTGATTCAGGATTCATATCCACTTCAGGTTTAAGAATTTGGAATGCGTCTTTCTTCTGCTTGTTAATGTTGACCTGAAACAAATAAAAAAAGCAGAAGTCAAAATAAATGTCTACAAAATAAGAGACAACTGTCTCACATGTAGAATTAGAATAGTAACAAACCTTTAAAGTGCTGAGGTTGTTTGGTTTCGTCACATTGACTACATTTCCGTGTTCATCTATTTCCCTTCCAAGGGCATCAAGTCGAAGAACAGGGGCCTTGGTAGGCTTCTGAGAGGGAACAATATCTGTTGCCACCTGTCCTGGGAACAAGTTTATAACAGGAGCAAATTCTGGGTCATGGCGAAAGCCCATCCTGGCAGCACGCTCCTGTGCACGTTTTACAGCTTCATAGTTTTCACCAGTCAGACCAGTCATTCCAGTAATGCCACTAGTTGTTGATGGCACAGAGGCATGCATCATTCCTGTACTTGCAGATGGAGGTTGCATCCCATCCTTCAATCCTAAGTTTGTGCTGGCATCTGAACTAGCATTGGCTGCTATGTTTAACTGCATGATACAAATAATGGTAGTAATGAATAATGAATATTCTAAATAAAGAAACAGCATTGGGCATGACAAGTTAACAAAGATGAAAATAGATTATGTGAACATCTTACCCTTTTTTTATTCAGCTTGTCAGTCAATTCCTTATGTTTCGCCAGAAGATTCTTAATTTTATCTATATCACCAGAAGGCAGATTTCCACTTTTTCCAGCAGTTGAAGATGTCCCATCTGTACTAGATTTTCCAGGAACCTCATGAGATCTGGTAATACTAACTCCCTTATTTTCATTTGTGGTAGAAATCGAATATACCTTGGTAGGATGGGGATGACTAGGGGTGGATGTGGCCTCAGGCTGAACCCTTGATGCCATAGTAGAATCCAGACTGGCACCCTGTAAGTGTCAAAAACTAAACAAAGTTACTATGCATACTCATGACAGCTCAATCAAGGTAATGGATAACACAAGCACAATTAATCAGAATCACATCAAGATAAATTACTTCAAAAGCATGCTTACTGCTCGCCTATGGAGAGATAATGTAGAGAGGAAATGAAGCATGCAGGAATGAAAGCAATTCTTATCAGCCAAATAGTAGCACATGGAGGGATTGTAAATTAAAGCAAAATGCTTACAAAAAAAAAAGCAATAAAACAGCTTACATGTTTTAGGAAGGAAAAACTCCAACTAAAAGTCTGTAGATACCACTCAAACCAATCATTAGCATCTATCACCTCCAATTCAAGCGTATATAGCAAGTAATACCAACAGGTCATGTTCATAGGAGTCAATTCAGCCTAACCTAACATCGTGGAGACCTATACTAGACTACATCAAGCAATCACAAGCTCAATTGAACTAAATTGCGTTCATATATCCTTGAATCTTAATAAACCTACTAAACTCTATCTTCGCAATCTTTATGCTTCAGTTTATTGCTTAATAAACTTATAAATGCTAGCTAAATGTGTCCACTAAAGCTGTAATCTAAATGCGAATAGTATCATCTCACAAATTCAGTCTCAAACAATCGCAATAGCAATTTTCAAATGCACAATACTAAAACACATGAAAAAAGTAAAGAGAAAACTCACATTACCCACCGGAGCACCCCCATTCCGGGCGGTAGCTAAGCCCTCATCATCCTCCAATTCCTCTTTCTTAACCTTAACCTCACCGGAAACCACATTCCCTTCCAATCCTCCAGCATTATTCCCATCCACTTCTTCCTTCACTCGCCGGTCATCGAATCTCTTCCTCTCTCTCCTCTCATCCAAACCCCTAGCTCTCTTCGAATCTTCCAAATCATCCACACCCTCACTCCTCTCCCTCTCTTTCCTCTTATGCCTCCTCTCCACCACATCCTCTCCCTCCTCCGACCTCTCCCGCTTCACTCTGGACCTCTCCCTACTCCCTTCTCTCTCATACGACCGCTCGCGGCGGTCGTCGCGCGGCTCCGGAGACCTGTCGCGGCGAGATCTGTGGTCGTGGGGCTTGGAATCGCGGTCGGATCGAGATCGGTGGTGGCGGTGGTGGTCATCGGAAGCGTCGCGGCTGCTGCGATGCTTGTCCCGGTCACGGCGGTCGCGTTCGTCTCGGGAGCGCTTGCTGGATTTGTCTTTCTCCATGGCTAGGTTTTCGAAGGCTCTCACTCTTCCTCTGTTAATATCTCTCTTTCTTATATATATATATATTTATGATTTAGCTAAATCTATTGGCGCTCTAATCTCCAGGACCAGGAAAAGTGAACTGGGCCGGGTCGGGCTGGGCCTCTTTTCTCTAGGATTCGTATCCTAATTCTTCTCCCAAAAAAAACAAAAAAAAAAAATTGGTATCCCAATAGCCATTTATTCCCCATTAACCGATCCCAAAATCTGAGCTTTATTTTTCTCTTGTAGTATATTTGATGTGGTTGAAATTCATAAGAATGCTGTTTACTTTTGGTCTATGTTGATCTTAAGCATTTCTATATAAAAAAAAAATGTTGATCTTAAGCATGATAGGCAAAAATAGAGAGCTGGATGAAGGGAAAGGCTTGTGCGAGTGATGAACAATGTTCATCTCCAATGCAATTCTACTAAGTGTATTTTCTGATTCTCTGTGAGTCTGTGACTGCTGATTGTGTTCTAGTTTATGTAGCATGTATAATGGTAGTTAAGAGTGATGTATAGGCTTCTCACATAAGAGATTGAGTTGCCATTAACAATGACCAGTAGTTTATTATGGCACAGATTAAGTGATGGTCTGTGTAACTGCATATTTTCATTTGCTATAGTGTTGAGTGGGAATGGTGATGAGAAGCTTCAGGACTGATCAAAATAGCAGTTTGATATCCTACTGGAGTTTAGTAATTCTTAAGTGTGATTTGCTTACCAGGTGAGAGGAAGCCTTTGTAATGCGTAGGCGATGTTGTTTGAAGATTGATCATGAGTTAGTACCAGATGGGAGCACATAATTTAGCTGGCTTGATGGTGCATGGTTGAGACTTGTGAGATGGTTCGGTTTACTGTCTGACTACTCTTAACAGACTTTCTTTTGCTAAGAGATGGTTGTTTACTATAATTTGAAAACAAACCTTGGTTTTGATCTCTCTGGATTTTAATGCAATTGAATCTCCTTAGTCCTCTATTGTTTTTTGATCTTCCATGTATTGGAGGTACATCCTTTCTGGTGTTTATGCCAGCTTCAGAAGCTACCTTTGTGCGGTTGCATTAGATTTTGAAGCTCATGACAGTTAAAATCTCAACCAAATGTTTAAAGTAATTGTATTATCAAGTCATGGGAGGAATTTCAAACCATATGAAACACAAAAGGAATTGGTATAAATACAGAAGACCAAGGGACCAATGAAAGAACCTAATACTGTGTAAAAGCATACAACCACACTCATCATAGTATAAAACTATAAATACATGAAAGAACCTACTATGCATATTCTTGCAGGTTCTCTGGTAGATGCTTTGTACATGTATAGACTGTGAGAACTGACTTTTAATCTCACTTTACTCTGTACACTACTCTCTTCACCAGGCAAAATATTACATGGAATTGGCAAAGGAAAAGAAAAACTTTGTTTCTTGAAGCTTCAAACAATCTACCTCATGTCCTCTCTCACCATCTGAGCAAAAACCTTGCTCATCGAAATACCAGCAATGTCCCCTACACTTCCCATGCTTAATTCTGCAGTAGAAACAGTGCTGGTCTCCAAGTTGTTGACAGGACTAGCATGATCAGATCTTCCCTCATTTCCTTCGAGTTGAAGCACAAACTCCAAGTTCCACAACACATCCCCCACAGTAGGTCGATCAACACCACATTCAGCTAAGCACTTTGCAGCCACATCTCCAAACTTCTTCAGTGCGTCTGGCTTTACGTGACCTACAAGACGAGGATCAACAATCTCCTCCAGCTGCCCATTTTGATGTCGCTTCATTGCCCATTCAACTAGACTTACCTCTTCCCTTGGACGCGATGGATCAATAACAGGTCTCCCACAAAGGACCTCGAACATCACCACCCCAAATGAGTACACATCTGATTTCTCAGTCAGCTGCTGCCTTGTCAAGTACTCTGGATCAAGATACCCGAAGCTGCCTTTAACAGCAGTGCTGACATGTGTCTGATCAATCTCAGGGCCAGTTTTTGAAAGCCCAAAATCAGCAACTTTGACCATCAAATTCTCATCTAGCAGTATATTCGCAGACTTAACATCACGGTGAATGATCGTCTTTTCAGAGCTGGTATGAAGATAGTGAAGTCCTTTCGCTGCTCCAACACATATTTCAAGCCTCTTCCTCCAGCTTAAGCATGGAAGATCTAAGCCATAGAGATGGTTCTTCAAGCTCCCATTTTCCATGTACTCGTAAATAATGATCAACTCATCTTTCTCATCACAATATCCGATCAAGGACACCAAATGGCGATGACGGAACTGAGACAACATTTCAATTTCAGTCCGAAATTCTGCAAGACCCTGCTTTGATTGAGGAGCTCCTCTCTTAACTGCTACTTTGGTATTGTCCCTTAAAACTCCTTTGTAAACCTTGCCAAAACCACCAACTCCAATGAGCAGATTCTCACTGAAATTTTCAGTAGCCACTTGAATTGCTGCTAATGGGAAGCGATACCCAATTTTCGACGCCGAGAACATTGCCATGCCATTGGCGTCTTTACCTTCTTCTGCATTCACCATGACATCCTCTGCCTTTGAATGTACGGCATGTGCTCGTCTTCCTCTTCTTCTTCTTCTTCTATAAAGCAGGAAGAAAACAATAGCCAAAACAATAGCCAGAAATAATCCAGCAGCCAAACCCACTATAACACCAAGTTTCATCTTAGAGCTGCTACTCAACGAGACATCAAGGCTGCTCCTCGAGTTGCTTACTTTCATGATCTCGAGGCCATTAAGAATGGTAATTGGGTATAGATAAGCTCCATCTGTGCTATAAGGGCCAACACTTACATTCATCTTAGGGCTATCACTTGCCCTCATGATGACATCCATAAAATAAGGGCGGCCTAAGACATTTGATGTCAGATTTTTAAGATCAAGACTGCTAGAGACAGACAAATCATTGATAAAAACTTTGAACATGACCTTGTCAGCATCCTTACTCGTCATGTCACAGAAGTGAAACCGAACCAAATACTTGAAACCGGGATCAACATCAAAATTCCATGTCAGATTAGCAATCATTCTAGATTCCTTTGTCGTGTCCAGCATGGTTGCGGTGCCATATACTGAAGAAGGGGCAATGTACTTCGTTACTGAAGCAGAGAACTTGACAGCTTCTGGCTTTGACACATATGTTGCAACACCCTCATATCTCAGGTATGAATAATCAGAATCCCAAAATCTCCATAAGGTATCATTTTGGGGAGAAACTGTTACATTACCCATGTTCACCCTCCAAACTGTCTCTAATGCCAGCTGACTCAAACTTTGTTCAGTCTCCTTCAAACCAATGGCTCTAGCACCCTTGGGAATGAGCTCATCAGGAAGCAAAACAACCTCCAATGCATTCACGAAAGCAAACGAATTGGAGGAAGGAGTGATAGTGAGAACCAAGCTGCTAGAAGTCACATTCAGAATGTACTCCTTAATGAGAAAATCACTCTCTATTTGACAATCTTTTAAAAGGGTAAAACTTTGAGCAGAAACAGAAAACTTTGCTTGGCTCATATTGTAGCTGTTGTGAACAAAAGGAGAGAAATAGAGGCGAACCCAATGCCGCCCCTGCTTCCTTATCGGAAATGTGTAACGGGAAGGTTCAGTGAATATCAGGGCAGTTTGGAAAACAGCTGAATCAATGGAGGAAGAAGAATTGGAAGTGGTTTTGGCAATTATTTTCTGTGGGGCTGAAAGAATAGTTGAATAAGACTCATCAGGTAGAAACACACGAGTACCAACTGTTTGATTGGTTGATGATCCACAATCAATCAGAAAATTATCTACAGGATCAAATCCTAATGAACCAAATATCAAACACAAAGCTGAAGAAACCCATATGAGCAATCTAACGGTCCCTCCTCTCATCATACTCAAATCTAGCAAGGATTTTGAAGCAAACCAAAAGAAACTGCTTAAAACCCAAAAGGGCCAAAGCTGAGATTACAAAACAAAATTGCAGAATAGTCTTATATGCTTCATGACAAACATCACAGCAAAGAAAATGGTGAACAAGTTCCCAACTTATTCATATTACAACAAAGAATAAATAGCTTCAGAACTACGAAGGGACAAGACTGCAGCACGAGTTCGCAATCTCTTTCATCAAACAGACTCAAAACAAGAACAACCCAACAAAACAGAGCCAATAAACAAAAGCAAGTAGATAGGTTCAGGGTCGAGTTCGATCACCTTAACACAGGAAGATCAAACACAAAAAAGATCCTTGCCTTTTTTTGGAAACTGATCACAAACCCAAGTAAGATATAAGTGCTTTCACTTCAATGAGCTCCTCCACCAACTCAGTTGTGTTTTAATATCAAACGTGGCGTCGGTGGCGAGACCTTCATTGACTGCCACAAACCCTGTACTTGTATATTAATATCTCAAAGTCTAGTGTTTGACGAGTTCATAAAATAGTGAGCAAAATCAGGGATAACGATCAAAAGGGTGGCCGGAGAAGTTTGAAGCTGACCATATGATTGAGGGAATTGGGAGACAGCTCAGATTGTTGGGAATAGTTTATGGTGTTTTGGTCGTGGAAATGAGAGAGGGAGATGGGTTTCGTGTGATGTTGTGTGTAGGGGGAATATTTGGCGTCGTCGGATTTGTTGACGATTTTCTTTTGTCGTTGTCAGCTGTTGGGAGCAACTACGCGTTTTCCACAACCACTTTAGAAGCAGTGTTTCATAGTGAAGATAGAGATGGGGGACACTTTCGGTGGGGATTTGAAGATTGGGCCTTGGGCTTTGGTTGGAGGCCCAGATACAGATCAATCCGGTTATTGCGTCATTGACTTGCGTCTCAAGGTATTTACTAGCTATTAAAACCCTGTGTGCAAACCCTAACTTGTACTCAATCTTCAATATTCTGGAAACCGAGAGTGGATCGGTCTGGTAAATTTCTTTAACTTAATTCTTCTGTTTTGGCTAATTTCATGAGAAATATACTTCTTTGCTTGTTCGATTTTATTGTTCGAAGCTCTTATATATCAAATTAGAGAACACAATCCCATATATCCTAAAGACACATCCTTTCGTGTTAAATTTATGGTTTTTTCAATCTGCTTACTTGATTGATATCTCAGATGGGAAGAAGACGATCGAAATCCTCTTCGAAAAGGAAGAAAAAGAAGAAACCCCCACCACTAGACATAATAAGCAACTTACCAAGTGATGTTACACGGCATACTTTGTCATATTTGCACTTGAAGGAGGCAGTGAAAACAAGTGTGTTATCGAAAACATGGAGACACAAATGGGCTATGCGTCCCTCTCTTGCCTTCGATGATACATATATGTGGCAGCTCCATTAGGAGAATTATCTATCATGTTCTCGCTTGCCTTCGATGATACATGTGGCAGCTCCATTAGGAGAATTATCTATCATGTTCTGTTTTCTCATACTGGCCCTGTATAGTGTAGACGCTTTCAAGATTTCAACTGAAACATCTCTAGACGCTGGAGATATTAATTAATGTATGGATTTCTATTCTGTGTGAGTACAGGAGTTCAACATACAATGTCTTTTCTCGTTTGTTTAGTTTTCAAGATTTAACTCACTTAGAGTTATGCAATTGTTTGCTAAAACCTCCATCCACATTCAAAGGCTTCCGGGTGTTGAAGGGACTTCATATTCAAAGAGTTACAGTGGCTCAAGATGCTTTGGAAAAACTGATCGTCAGTGGTCCTCTTCTTGAGAGAATGACTCTGTGTGACCTTAAACTTAAAGGTCTCACTGAGCTCAATATTTATGCACGGAATCTCCGATTCCTTAAAGTTGGAGGGCTACGTGATCATTTTCTGGATTTAGGACTTAAGACTACCCCAAATCTGGCTGATGTTTCAATTGATGGACGATGGGACTCCAGTCAATTCCTCAAGTTATTTGTTCAGCTTCCTAATATTGAAAGGCTCACACTTAAGGTACTTTTAATTTCTTTTGTTTATAATATTGTAGTAGATATGTGATTGCATGCCTATAGGAATTGAAGCATATTCATGATTTTGTTATTGGGTGCGTCTATTACCACCCCATAAACTATTTTGTTCACCTCACACGTTGTTGATTTATTGAAATACCAAAATACCCTGATGTAAACTTATAACAAAAGACAATAAGTTGTTACAAATTATAAATTTTTTCTTTTTCTTTTTTATCTTTTTGTTTTGGATGAACACAAATTTCATAACTCTAATCCAAATTTATCATATTCGTCTATCCTTTTACTCATTATTTCTCATGTCGACTCTGTATGTAAATTCTCATGGACAACTACTATACCATATTTATGAACAATAGATAGATCAGTTCAAGAAACTTAGAAGTATGGAAAGCATTGCTAGTGGAGATACATTTACAGACATTGTGCATCTTGATATCGACTGATACCATTGAGTTGTTAAATTTAAGAGTTTTTCTTGTTCTTTAACTTGGATTTATATTTTCATGTGAATTTTTGTTCACTTGGTGATTTTACTTGAGCAAATATGAATTTGACAAAATATATGAAGAGAATGTAGGGTGAACAAAGTAGAATTGAGAAAAGGGTTTTTTAGGTATTGTTAATGAGTGAACAAAGTAGACTTACAATTAAAATTATATAAGTAGGGTGTGAAGAGAATACGGGATGAACAAAGTGGTTTGTAAGGTGGCAATAGACGCACCCTTTGTTATTTTATGCCTAAAAATTTGTAGTTTCGGTACGGCTACATGAGGTTAGAACATCACTCATGGAGTTGCATATTCACCAAACTGCAAGTTCTGAAAGTAACTGGCTATTTTGGCGCATGCAAAGAGATAGTAAAGTTCATCAGATCTGTGAGGATTGCTATTCAACATGTTTCTGGTAACAATAATCCCTGTTGGGAACTACTTATTATGTTACACGATTTTAGGAATATAGACCAAATTTTCTTGGACCCGGTAACTGCTAATTATGTGTGATCAAATGAATATTATGACGAAAATTGAATTGTAATATTGCTGGGAATGGAGGTTAAGGCTAGGTACGTTCCTAATTTATTTTCTTGTTTGTTTTTGGAACTAGTTTTCTGAATTTGGACTATATATAGTTTGAACTTTGAAGTGTCTTTTTACTTGAGAGAACTACGACCAAACGAATAATGTTTCAGCTCGTAGTTTGTTTCAACATATACACAAGATTTGACCGAAGGATGTTCACTGGAGTTTTGGTGATATTTAATTACTTTTAGATTGTCCGACTCTTTTTACTGGATTGAGATTGTAAAGTCATTGTTATTTTCTAACCCAGATAGAGATTGTAAAATCATGACGATATACAAGATAATACATAGATCGATGCTATCGAAATCGTTAGTGACTTAGTGTAATTCAGTTCCTACTTCCTAAATCAAGCAGGAAAATTGTGAAATTCATAACCCTAGCCCCGTAACCCCCCAAAACCCTAAAAGGACATGTTGGAACTCAGACTTCAAGCATCGATCCTCAAGAAAATTGTGGTTTTCATCCACAATATGAATAATGGCCGCCACAACCATTGCTCGGCAACCGAGCTCGTCGATATCTTGAAAAGGACAACCGAGTATTTCGATTGCATCCCAACCGAGATCTTCCTCCAAGCCTTGGATCCCAGCAATAAATCTCTGGTGGACTTGCGGCTCAGACCTGACGCCTTCAAGCACTACCGCTGCGATCCGCCCATCTCCCTTGAAATCGTCCCTAAAAACATGGCCGACATCCTCGACTTCGCCGCAAACGAAAACGGACGTTGTCAAAGTGACACTAGTTTTTACTATGCCATGAAGTTTAGGGGGGTGTATTGTATATGGAATTAGTGGAAGTTTTAAAAAAGTCTATGAAATTTGAAAGTCTAGGTGTATTCAATACAGACTTTTAAAAATCAATTAAAGTCTAGGTGTATTCAACTAGATTTTAAAAAATCATTATGAATTCCACCAAAGTTCAGGGGTAATCAATTAAGACTTTTTAAAATAAATAGAAGTTTAGATGTATTCAAAATATCATTCATACTTATGGAATTAATAACTCATGGATAATTGTGGACTTTGTAGTGTAAATTACACACACCAAACTCCAATATTTTTTCATTCACTAGAGCAAAGATTTGAAAAAATCTACGATAGACTTTCTCTTTACATGTGAATAGGTTGATCCTACGATACATCATCTTTTTTCTTTTCTTTTTTAATATTTTGTGCTATCAACGTTCTATTATACCTATTCTTTTAAATATTTTTTGAATGTTAACGTTTTGTTGTCTTTCAATTATAATACTTGGAACCCTCAATAACCTAAATATTATTTACTAACTCTTGATATTAGAACCACATGATCATATATTATTATATTTGCGTACATGAATTAAACTTGTGATCTAATGTCCCACTTTAGAAAATGTGTCTTTGGTTTACGTACAAGTATGCGTGTTGTTAAGTTAATATAATCTTTTTCGTTACCTATATTTATGTATTTCAATTAAATATTACAACTGTATGCATCGAAATTAGATAAATGAGCACTAAACTTATAATCGGTGTTATTATGTGTTTGTCATTGCATATTTATTTATTTTTTCTTTCAACTAACTCTGTAAGTATTGAGAAATCTACAGAAGTCATTTATATGAAATCTGTAGATTTCAGAAATCAATGAAAGTCTGTGAATAAAAATCGATGGTTTTAAGAAATCAGTGAAAGTCTATGAACTTTTTAAAGAGTCTGTAGACTTTTTCAAAAAGTCAGTTGATTAAAATAAGTCTGTATGAATCCAAATACAATACACCCCCTTTAATTAGGAAACTTAACAAGGATGATTACCTCGATATTCCAATACAATACCAAGAAACCGTTGAGACGCCCTCGGCTAGGTTTGTCAGGATAATCAAAAGCTTGATTGGCGATGGATGTCATCCTGGTAATGTTACGATCTCTGTGACCAATGAAGGGGCCGGGTCAAGTTCTGTAGAATCTGTCGCAGTCTTGAATGCAGGCAAGAGAATAGAAGCAGGTGTAATTTTGGTGTGGATGACAAGGCTGAAGAAGGAGAAGAAGTAACAGTTATAGAAATGATCATGAAAGAGCCGGTTTCGGTGGAATATGAGCTGAACTACTTTGAGATGTTTACAGAAGTGAGCCCAGTGTCAGACATAGTTAAGATTAACTTGTGCGCGGAGTTTCCAGTTATGGTGGAGTACAAGATTGCAAAGAGGAGTTGGTTTAGGTTCTACTTGGCTCCTATACCCAAGGACGAGGACGGACCAACAGAGCCACGGAGGGCGTCCCCGGCCAGATAGGTTAGAATTTTTTCTTCATAAATTAGACACTGCTTTAATTTGATTGAAAACAATTTACTTTTGGAGCAGTGCGTGTTTGAGCTACGTACTTGTTCATAACCCTAGAGACTTTTCTTGTCAAAAATATTAAGGGCGGTGATTTTACCATTTGATGACTTAAGTCATTCTGTTGTAGTTTCTGATAATAACCCTGAACCTAAAACATCAATCAAAACCCAATATTAACTTCCAGAAATTTCTTAGTTAGTTTTACATGCAAGACACATTCTTCTTAGAACATGTATGTGACACTCGCTGCTATCTAATGAGTTTTATAAATAATGTAGCATACGGTTTGCTTATTCACACGCAAAGCATAGCAATTTTGTTGTGTCTGACTTAGAATTTCTTTATTTGTTAATTACAATAAGTTGACAGTGAAGGGATATATAAACTGATCGGAAATTATAATTCCTGCCAACTTATATATTCTGATTCTCACACTAGTGGCCGGTTCAATCCAGACTAAATGGAGCTTGAGTTCAAGAAATGTACGTGGTAGAGTTTTAGGCTAAATACAGAAGCAAACAGATACAAGAAATAACGAAGTTTCTGAACGCACAAAAGAAGCTGCGACAATGGAGGATAGGAGCGGAGCTTTTATCTAAGGTTGTGAACACTTCCATGGCACTGATCGACGGAGGTAGGGCGGACCATTTGTCCTGGGCCAAAGTCACACTCATACTAGGACCGACGGGAATCACATGGTATATGGTGACGACCTGGCATGTGAAGAAGTCAAGTGCAGCTTCGGACTTCATATGGTTGTCGATGTAGATATTGATCAGTCTGGTGTCTCTGAATGTTAGGTTTTTCTCTTCGGCGAAATAGAGCACAACATAAGCTGATTGTGGAGTCGGTGTTTGTGAGATATCAACGGACAAGGTTATGTTAGTGAAGCTCTTTGCTTCGACGGAGTGCTTGGTCACCTCACGAGGAGGATCATTTTCTGTCGAGGAATCCGAATCAGTAGCTGTTACCTCACAGTTTGGTGGAGTTTCTCCACGAGTCCATATCCGGTTGTACCGTTCATCTGGTGAAGTCCCAGCTGTGTACCTGTACTAAACAAAGTAAGACCTAACAGCTACGGTACAAGTAAATCGATAATGCTAAGTAAATCATATTTAGGGTTTTACCTTACTTCATCTCCACCGAAGTTTACCCTAGTTGCTAGATTGAAAGTGTGACTACTTTCCATCCTATAGTACAAATAATGATTAACCGGAGGCTCCAGTGGAACAACCTCTATGGAAGATATGAAAGGCACCCCTCCGTCCTTAACTCGAACAACGCACAGGCTAATATGATCTGATCGAGCCTCATATATGGCTTCACGATATACTGGGTCTTCTATCATCGACGTTTTGACCGTTGTCATCCATTTCTTCCCGTCGAGATGAAGCTCAAACGTTGGAGGGCTAGAGAGACCATCATAGTTGCCATAAAAGAACCCTGCACGAATCAAGTAGCGCACCTTCTTTTTATAGACCTTCAAGTCGTAACAATTTTGTTGTCCTGTAGGGAAGAACCGAAGGGTGTTCATCTCGTCAAGTTTTTGCTTTGCTGAGATATGTACCTTGATGCCTGATTTGATTAAATCGTTGTCTGTGTCCCATTGGAGTAAGGTGTTGGCGTCCACGCGTGGAGTGTCGCTCCCACAGTCTATGTTAAACCATCCGGTCGTGCCTGGAAGAAGTGGATCAAAAAATTAGTGGAGGCTAGCTGACTTTGAGTTTAACAGATTGAAAGAAATTAAAAGGATAGCAGGCGGGTTGTTACTCTGAGAAGAAGAGCTGAAAACATGAAACCCTAGGAGCAGCACCGTCGCCCAGAATTTTATCTTCATAGCGATCATGTTAATAGAGCTGAACATTCAGATAGAGAAAAATGAAGGTGTTATGTTTGTGATCGATGTTTGACTTGATTTAATAGAAGAAATTTTAACCCGCCATCGATATCTCCATCCATTTCACCCTTCATTTCCATCGACCATGTTTTATATTAGTAGAACACTGCTAAGAAATCACCATTGTCAACTAGGACGAGCAAACACTATATATGGACAAGGAATATAGTGAAGACAATTAGATACAACAAACCATTTTCCTCGAATTGATAGATGGTATTGGAATAAAACTATCGGAATGAAAGTATCAGACACAAAGTAAACGAGGCCCTAGTTAAGCAAATTAAAGAATAAGATATATTATTGAGCAATTGATGTCTGTTGATTCTGTTCTGCACCAGATTGCAAATGTCTTCACCTTAATCATGAAAGGCAATATATATAAGCTCGACCAATTGATGGAAAAGAAAAAGAAAAAACAAATAATTGAAGGCATCCAATTAAAAATCTTATATATATCTTCTCTGTTCTTACAACTGGTGCATGGTCGTAAAGAGAATCTACTACACTACACTACAAGATTCTATCCTGAATTTCAAGTAATCCAAAGCTTAATCCAAAGCTTTTCCTTTTTTTACATTTTACTAACAAAACAAGGAAATATATTAATTATAACTAATAAGAACTTAGAAGTGTGAAGAAATGGATTCTTTTGATTTAAGAGTTACAACTTACAAGTTATTCATCGATAGATCGTAGACATGAATAGTCAAGAACAATATGGAGGACTGTTATGTCGAAGACTATTAGGCTAAAAAGAGAATCAACTCAAACAAGTACAAGAAATTATGAAGTTAATGCATACACAAAAGAAGCTACATTGGAGTAGAGGATGATGGGTCAGTCCCTCCTTAATTGGAGGTTGAAATTCATGTGGTGTTTTACTGCATGAGGAAAACATTGGTTGCTATTGCCTTCATGACCCATTCAATAAAAGAAGGCTAGTTGATATAAGAATAACAAAGTGGGTGTAGTATATTTTGAAAGGTAAGAAACAAAGCTACAATTCTAGGATGGTGGTGGCAGCAATTCTTGACAATGGGAGGAGACATGCATCGATGAGCATGCAAGCATGAATCATGGAAGAAACTTGACATTGCATGGCATTGCATGTTACGTAGATGAGATATGCATGGAGCTAATTGCCTATATAAAGGCATGAAAGAATGTAGCAAACCAACCAAGGCAGAGTCACAAACAAAATAGAGAGAGTTTGTGAAAGTTGTAGTGTGATCCTCACTTGAGTGATTAGTGAGAAGAAAATTCCTCTTGAGAGAGAGAGGTGTGTTACCGCTTTAGTTAGTCTAGAGTGAGTGTTTCTTATAATCCCATTATTAGTATAATGGAAGAAAGTACTACTGCTGCCCCGAGGACGTAGGTATATTGCCGAACCTCGTTAAATATTGTGTCTTCTTTTTGTTGCTATTTCCGTAAATCACACGAGGGGTGGAAAAATTAGATCCTGGGATAACCAATTATCCGTCGGCCTTGTATTAGGTAGCCACTTCTTTTCCCAACAGACGAGCTGAGCTTTTATCTACTCTAGTGAACACTTCCATGGCACTGATCATCGCAGGCAGGTTAGACTTACTATCCGCGGCCAATGTCCCATTGATTGTAGGACCTATGGCAATCACAGGGTAGATGGTGACCACCTTGCACTTGAGGAATTCTAGTGTCACTTTCGACTTCATCTGGCCGTCGATGTAGACCTGAAGTATTATGATGTCGCCGTACAAAGATGATCTATATAATAGTATCTAAATACTAAATGGTGGAGATGTGAAAATTTAATTGAAAAGTGAGTGTAAAGTGGAAATCCGCACCGTAAGAATAAATGCGGACATCCGCAGCTGAGAAACCCTATATATATAAATACATTGCTTGAAGAGATGTTTCCTATATATATATACAGCCCTTCTCGGCTGCGGACGTCCGCACCAATGGTTTTGGTGCGGATTTCCATTTTTGCACCACTTTTCGATCGAATTTCCTCACCTCCACCGTCTAGTATCTAGATAATATTGTGTAGATCATCTCTGTAAAATTTCAGCCAATTTGGTGATCGTTTAGGCCCTCAATATTGTGTTTTTCTGGTATAAACATGAACCAGACAGAATTCAGTCCGTTCATTTGTTTTTCGAGTTTGAGGGCCTTAACGATTACCAATTGGCTGAAATTTTGCAGAGATG
>NC_020497.1:15989469-16010755 GCF_000184155.1 Fragaria vesca subsp. vesca
TATATATATATATATATATATATATATATATATATAAATGAATTGCTTGAAGAGATGTTTCCTATATGCCAAGGTAACGTACGCTGTGTACTTTCTGATGTTCAAAATAGCCTTAATATTTGTGTACTGGTATACATAATATGAGGAAAAGAAAATTACCTTACTTCATCACCACTCCGGTTTACCCTAGAGACTAGATTGAAACTGTAACTACTCTCCGCGCCGTCTGAGGGTACAATGGAACAACTTCTAATGAAGAAATAAAAGGCACACCTCCATCCTTTACTTGCACAACACACAATCTAATATGACCTGACCCTCGAGTCTTATATATGGCTTCATTGTATGTTGGCTCTCCGGTCAGTGATGTTTTCACTATTGCCCCTTTTTTACCATCGATATGAAGATCAAAGGTCGGAGGGCTTGAGAGACCCTCATAGTTGCCATAGCAGAACCCTACACGGATTAGATAGCGTACAGTTTTCTTATCAACCTTCAAAGTATAACAATTTTGTTTTTCCTTGGGGAATGAACGAAGGGTGTTCATCTCATCAAGCTGTTGCTTTTGTGAGACAAATTTGTTGACCTTGTCTGTACGTGTCCCATGCAAGTAAGGTGCGTGTCCCATGCAAGTAAGGTGTTGGTATCCAAACGTTCAACATCACTTCCGCAGTCGATGTTTAACCATCAGAGTGTGCCTAGAACAAGACCAAATATAAGAAACACCTTTACTCTTAATTTCCCTAATGTTTTTATTTTTGTTTTTGTAGAATCATTTGTTCGGTTCCGAAATTCAGTATATTTCGGTTCAGCAAAGATAATGCGGATGATAGGAAAAGAAGAAAACTGAAAAAACAAAAGTAGAAATGTAAGCAGGTTACTCTGAGAAGAAGCGCAGAACAAATGAAGGGCTAAGAGCAGCACTGGTACACATAATTTCCTGCCTTAGAGACCATCTTGACTTTGAACAGATTAAACTTGAAAGAGATGAAAGATGTTGTTGCTTGACTTAGCTTAAATAGAAGACATATCAACCACCCTCTGATATCACCACCCAGATCACCCTTAATTTTCATCGGTCAATTGGGAATAGATCACAAACTAAAGCAGGCCTTCAATTACAAAATAAGATACATATATAGGAAAACAGGACAAATAGAACATGCTTGAGTGTCTCTCATTTGGACAAGGAAGAAAAGCTATATGGGAAGAGATCTAGAAACGAAGCAGGCCTTGAAGTACAGAATAGGTTCAGTTTCATGCCTTGACTTCTGCTTCCTTTGTGCACTCGTCCACTTTCCCATTTCCGGCCACACAATGATCATTCTCTTTCAACAATTCTGATAGCCTTGTAGCCACACTTTTCCTTGCTTCAGGAGAAACACCTTGCTTCCCAATAATTGACTCGAGAACTGACTCTGAAAGTAGCTTGTTTTCAATCACCGCATTCCCAACTTCGGGTATGCAACCATCTTTGGAGAAGCCAATCTGTATCCAAAGGGAAACAAGTATGTCAAAACACAAAAACTCAGATGTCAAATACAAATGTGAATGTGCATACTATGTTTACTAACCGTCAATGATCCATTTGGTGATTGTGTGAAGAGAATTGAAGCGCCGGGTGGGAAGGTCTGATCTTTGAAGACCTCTATGAACTTTTCAATGGCTTTCGCTTCTGCATCAGTGTATATTCCAAACTTTTTCCAAATGGCAACACAATTCTCTGAAACCTTCTCGGAGTATTGCTGGCCCGTCAGCGGTAGTATCATTGTCACTTGTGTGAATTTCTCAAAAGGACCTGCAAAATGATAGCCAAGTTTATATCCATTGTACTAACATATTTACAGCAATTAACAAATGCAACATCCATTTGAATGTCTATATTATTTGTTCTGTTGTGACTTGTGAGTCTTGTGACTTGTGAGTATGATAGTCTGATCTCACAACTGGATGGAATCTACCACACTAATTAATCTCTATCAGCTAACCAAGCCAACCAATTTTAGTAAGCACATCGAAATATCGAATTAGCCAATTGGTGATGGAGGTTAAGTGTCTGGTTTATGATAGGCCAAAGGTTCCAAACTTTCATAAGATTCAATACCTTAACTCTACTAAAATGAAGCTCATTCCCATTCTCCATTGCTAAGACTAAAAACAGATTCTTAAACCGAACACCGAACACAAGCAAATAGACTAGGAAGAGTTCAAGCCTAAAATTCCAATGATTGGAACTACATTACACAATCTGACAATCATAAGCATCTAAATTGCACTCGGAATCTCAAAGTCCAACTATTTTTAGTTCAGCCGTTTATCAAAACCAACATTTTAGCTGTTCGTCCAAAAAAAAAAAAAAAAAACTCATTTTACCTGTAACGATCTCCCTGAAGAACTCAACCGACTCTGTCAACTCCTCGGCCGTCTTGCCCTTCCACTTAACGGCAAGCGCCGGCACGGCCTTATCCTCCAAGTAGACTCCGATCGCCGTGAACTTCACGAAATTCCCCTGTATCTCCATCCCCCTCACCCCTAAACACATAAGCTAACAACATCAATACTTAACCAAAACTCAATAAAGCAAAAACATTTCCCATTATAACTGTGACTGTTTTACGTACCTGCGCCGCCGAGGAAAAAGGTATTGCCGGAGCCGGGTGGCTTGACGGAGGGAGGAAACGACATCCCTCCAATTTGGATTCCGGTGACTGATTGTGCCATTTGATTTTCTTGGTTTTGATGTAACAATGTAGAGATGATTTTGGTGTAGGAGAACTCTACTGGGGTTGCTTATAAATAGAGAGAGGGTGACGGTTTGGTGGAGGTTGTCGTTTCCATGGTGTGACGGTGACAACGACTGGGGAAGGGTTGGAGAATTGAGAGCATTGATAGGGGTCTGGTAGGAGGTAGATGGCCGCACGTGCTTGGCGCGTGAAAGGAGGGAAGGTCGGAAGCTTCAAAACGTGGAGGGAAGCTTTACCGGTCGATCAAATGGGAGGGAAAAACTGGACCATAAGTCCCAACTACCACCCCTATTAAGATAATATATTTTCCGAAGAAAAATAATGCTAAAAGGAAGACGAAGAAAAATTCGTCTCTCATTTTACCAAGTTGACCCCTTCATTTGGTATTTCGAAGTAATAGATGGTGTCGTTTGGCCGGTTGTATCTTGTAGAACGAGAGATTCCGACATTCATTTGGCCGCTTGTTTTCTGAAGAGGGTGTGGTTAAATGAGAATTAGAATGTCGTGAAATATACAGAGGTAAGCCTTAGCCGCACCAGGGCCGGCTATGTGTTTGTCGAGGCCCTAGACGTAAAGTAAACATACTGATTTTTATGGAAAATTTTATTAATTATTACTGAAAATTCAATACTACATATATTGTACGTACACAATGAAAGGTAATTAATCATTTTTATGGTAACAAGTTAATTAAAATATTAAGAAGTCAAACTGAATTAAAATAAGTCAAGATTTGAGCCACCATCAGGGAGACGCAATTATATGTTGATTCAAAATGTGTGTAAAATGATTATATAGGACTTATATGTAGCTAGTGCCTGAGGTAAGAAATCAATGTCCATGTGATGCATGCATAGACATGTCGAACACTTTGCTTTCATAGTTTGATACTTTGATTGAAAACTGAGTATTAAGCCATGTTGCTTCTGATCTCTGCCTTATGAGATGATGAATACCTAGTACTTCAATTAATATCCATTTTGTGTTTTCCATTCTATATGCAACTTCAGTAGTGCTATCTCTTACTCTAATTGAAGATTGTATAAGCAGGTTGTACACTACTCGGTTGTATAAGCAGGTTGACAAGTTGAAGGTTTTATCGGAATCTCTTGCTAGCTCCACTGTAAACGTTGAAATTCGTATTTCAGATAACAGGCAGAGCAAGGCAACTTTAGGAATCTTTTATTCTCATTTCTCATATTAAGTTCTGTAGTATCAGGTCTGTTAATCATGGATATACTTCTTGGTGGTATTGGTATTGTTATATGTCAATCTAAACAAACTTAATAGAATCTTTTTGACAAGTTGCAATGATCATTTTGATTGGGAGTGCGATAGAAAGATATCTCGGTTACATCAGCAAGCTAGCAGCACACCCACCTAGTCAGTATTTGGACCGATGTCCATGAGAGTATTCCAGTGAAATCAGACCAATCTCTCACTGCAGGCGCACGAATCCGGATGCTCCTCAAACATGTTGACCACAAACTGATGGGAATTGAGACTCAAACTCTAGACATCTCGCCGCAAGCTCCAAACATCTCATCGCAAGCGCATGAGCCCAAATGCCTCTAAAACATGCTGACCACAGACTATTATGAGTTATGACTCAAATTCTAGAGATGAGAGATCCATAATAAAGAGATCAACGTTACCACGTCAGGTGGTAACATTTGAGTTGTAGGTATAGAGAGGGATCGTGACCCATCAAATCACAACATTATTGAACCGAAGAATGTGGCTTCAGTTTTTTTTTTTTGATACGGAAAGTAGAATGTGACTTCAGTAGTTGAGGCCCAAAATATGTAGTCTCAAAACATCACACTCCTCAGATGCATTGGGCTTTGTCTTAAACGAACTGATCACCAGCACCCCACGGGTCAACCCAGTTCGTACAGTCGGAGATCCCACAAGCGCCGCACGTGAGTTTGGAACTACAACAACTCCCAACCAAAACGACGCCGCTTAACTTGAAAGAAACGTGGCAACGGATTAAAAACGCTGACTTGCTTTCACCCTCTATTCTTCTTCTTCTTCTTCTTCTTCTTCCAAACTGACAATGGCTCTCTCAATCCAACACGAGCCCTTCCCCCATTTCCCCTAAAACCCCGAACCTTTCATCTCCATCAAATCAAACCCTAATTTTGACCTAAAATTATTGAATCTTCGGCGTCGCAAAGCAGTCGGAGCAAAATGTCGTGGCTGAGATCGGCGGTGAACAAAGCCGTGGAGGTCGGTAACAACAACAACCTCACCCGCACCGTCAAGAACTACGCCGATTCCGTCGTCCAGCAGGCCGGCCACGCCGTCGCCGAAGGCGCCAAGCGCTTTCAGGACCGTCTGGTAAATCTCTACCATTTCCGAATTGAATTTTCATACGCATTTTGGTTCTGTGCTCAGTGATGAGGCGTTTGGTTATTGACAGGGGAATCGGAGCTTTCGGAGCGTGAAGAAGAGTGTACAGAGATTGGAGGAGGCAGCTGTGACGTGTAGAGGAGCGGAGAGGGCTGAGATACTGAGGAGGTGGGTGGTTCTGCTCAAGGAGGTGGAGAGGCTGAAGCTAAGTCAGGCGGAAGTGAAGGAAAGGGCTGCGGCGGAGCAGAGTAGTGGCGGTGGTGGTGCTTCGGAGGATGTTAGTGATATTCGGAGGAAGATTTCGACGGTTAGTTTTGTTGTTGTTCTTGTTTTGAGATGTGGTTAGGTTCAGGAAACTTATGGAGTGTGATGTTGTTGTTTGTTGTGAATAGGTTTTGTATTATGACTCTGATGTTGGTGGTGAGCTGATGAACTTCCGTGACGTTTTTCTTATGAGCCAGGCTCTGGAGGGCATTACATTATCTATGGTATGTATTTCAATAATGAATGCTTCATGTGTGGTTGAAATCAACCATGGCATTGCTGGGGCTGGTTTTTGTATAGGAAGTTTTTGAACTATTGTGAGATTCTAGTTTTGCATCGAGGTGAGGTTGGGGGGATAAGTTATGATTCCAAAATCAATGCTGGAAATAGGAAAGTTAACATTGATTAGGGTAACTTTTGGACATAAATCCAATTTTTCCACTTTTTTGATTCCTTAGAATTTGTTCCTGGCGGTATCAAGATGCCATTGTGTCAGAATATCTTATCCATCTCTCCGGGAAAATGGATATCTCCAGAAAAGATTTTAAGTTCAATCCTTTTTTTTCTTCTTTTCTCTCTCCATTCGGACAACATATTTGAGAAATGATTCAGCCAAACAAATGATCTTAAGATGCATGACCTAGTGATCTACATGGAGTGAATGCTTGCTTATTAAATAGATGGCAGAACTCAACAGAGCAAGATGGAAAGTAATCTAAGTTTGAGATTGGGATGCTCTTTATTTTACTCCAGTATTGCCTCATATGGGATTGGGGGTTATGAAACACTTGGTGCTCGCTAAATTAAAGAAGGAAGAGGATTACTAAATATATTATTGCTTGATCATACATACATACCTTAAAACACTAAAACCGGCATGATTCTAAATTGCTGATTATGGAAGTTAACCGCAGGTTAACTCTTTTGTATGACTCAGATTATTGAAGCACCAAATGATGAAGAGGTTGCCTTACTCTCGGAGATGTTTAGGTGAAAACCAAGCACTAATGAATTGTGTTGGCTTTAGCATGAATAAACTTTGTTATTTTTCTCTCTCTTTCTAATTGTTGTTTTACATGAAATCTACAGGCTCTGTCTTACTGGAGGGAAAGAAGTTCACAATGCTATTGTGAGCAGCATACAGGACTTGGCAAAAGCTTTTTCGGGCTACAACGATGAAGTATTGGTACGTACATAAAACTATCAATACAAATTACATCATATCAAATTTGGAGATTTCTGGGAAACCTGATTTTATATCTTTTGTGAAGTTCGAACAAAATTTGTCCTCATCCTTTTAATATAGGATTTATTGCGTAATAAAACTGCCCCTTTTCCCTACTAGTGTAGCAAGGGTCATGAAATCATGATGCATATCTCTTTCCTTATACGCTAATATTCTTGAGCTCTATTACTTAAATGAGAGTATTGATTACTCCATTCAATTCATGCAAGAGTTGTTCCTTGTATTTTCTTAAGTGAAGCATGTTAGTTCATCATATTCTTTTACAGGTAAAGCGAGAGGAATTGCTTCAATTTGCTCAAGGTGCAATCACAGGATTGAAGATAAATGCTGATCTCGGGAGGTGTGTAAAAACTGGAGCTTTTCTTTTCCCATCTTCGGATTCTCATTTGTGTTGGTGTTATCAAGCTAATATATTCCTCATCAATCTACTCTATCGTAGGCGCATTGTCTTGATATAGCAATTTCAAGAGTAACTTTTCACGTCTATTTAAATTACGGCCATTTATCTCAAAGAATGAATGTTGCTAAGTCAGTTCATTGAGTTGATAAATGATGTTGAGAAACTTTGAGCTTCCACACGTTAATCTACCATGTTTGACTAGAATAGGCAGTGAATTTAAGTTCTAGATTGAATTTTGATTGTTCTGTTATGTATGCTTTAAGTAAACTTTAGGAAAATCTTCTATCATAAACTTTTTATATTCAGCCTGGTAGGAAAAATATCTCATTCATCTGCCGTGAGGTTGGGGTAATGAAAAGTGTGTCTGACCTCCATAGTTAAATATATGTCCTTTCTACAGAATAGATGATGAGGCCTCTAGACTAAAGAAGAAGCTTGATGAAAGGACACCACTGGTGAAGTCTCCTTCAACCGAAGGTCATGACAAAGCATCAGAAGAAACAAAATTGGAAACAGTAGAGGTAAGGTGTGCTGCCATTTACTGTGCCTCATTGGTGTAATGAACTGTACCATGTCAAGGTGTACATGTACAGATTGAAGTGCTGTGTTGGATCTTCTTAGGGATGAAATTTAATGGAATGATGAGAATTTTACCTTGGATAGTGTTTCCTTAAGGTAAATGATATGGAATCTACTTGACTTGTGTTTCTGGTAGGCATTAAAAAAAGCACTCGCACAAATTCGAGCTTGTTCCAGATTAGAAGGGCTTCTACTCAAGAAGAAACTTTTGAACAGTGGAGATTCTTCAGAAATACATGCTCAAAAAGTACGTCTTGCTTTGTCATTTTTATCTCCACTTAGTACATATCTGAAAGCATAGTCTCAAGCTTTCTTCAAATTTGATCTCTTGTGACTTTTATGTGGTTTACTTTGAGGTTTTACCATTGCCATGTGGTCCTTGTGGTGGCTGTAGTCCTGTAGATATGAACAAAGTGTCCGTTAAACAAAAGTTATTGCTAGATGCTGCAACTCCTCTGTTATGGAGATGCAACTATATGTGTAGTACTAGGAGTACATCTATTGATTCATAATGTGTAAAAGGTTTATCTATTGCCTGAGGCACATATACGTGATGCATGCTTAAGTTTTAACTCTTGGCTTTCATAGTTTGATTGAAAAGTTAATATTAATTTGTTGTTATTATTATTATTATTATTTTTCTTTGTTTTGTTTTTTTTTTTTTTTTTTTTTGTTTTTTTTTNCATCGCGCCTATTAGTTTGTTNACCTANGATCCTTCTTTCTTTAGNGAGATGAGANAGTTCGTTACTAACAACTCTTATTTNTTCGTTCATCTATGCACTAGTGACAGTATCTTCTACNNNCNCTATAATACNCTTTCTTTTTTTTTTTTTTAACGCTTTCAGTGTTATGAAACTGCTATAACCAAAACTATCTCGGTTGTATAAGCAGGTTGACAAATTGAAGGTTTTATCGGAATCTCTTGCTAGCTCCTCTGTAAAAGCTGAAAATCGTATTTCAGATAACAGGTAGAGCAAGGAAGGTTTAGGAATTCTTTTATTCTTATGTTAAGCTCTGTAGTATCAGGTGTATTCATGGATATACTTCTTGGTGGCATTGGCACTCTTACAAGTCATTTTAAACAAACTTATTAGAAATCTTTATGACAATAGTTTATACTCATTTACAATCTTCGGTAGTTTTAGTATTGAAACATAACAGCCTAAGTGACCATAGACTTTCAGTCCCTCAACAGTGGCTCTAAATATAGCGCTTGAGGCACAAAGGCCTCACCTTTTTACTTCAATGTATTCTCCATTGTTGGATTTAGATCCAATGGTGTGACCACAAATTCTTAGTCACCAGGTGCAGAAACATTGCCGCAACTAAATTCGACACTTCTAAGAATTATAGCTCTTTTAAGTAGGGTTTCTCTATAACCTTTACCTGGATTGCCTATAAATCCTCCAAACATAATGAACATAATAATTGATTTTGGGAATATAGGGGATCTCCACATTCTTAACTTTAATGAAGTTGTTGGGAAATCCTTGTTGCACTTTGGACTGTTATTGTTGATGAAGTATTTTCATTTAGTCTTTACTTATTTGGAGTGTTTTCAGAATGTCTGGGTAAGACAGACAAAATTAATTTGTTTGTAACTGGTATATGACAGAGTTCAAAAGGAGGAAGCTCTAAAAGTTCGTGTGTCCAAAGCAAGTGAAGTGCGTGAAAGAGAGAAGGTAATGTGCTTCAACATTACTGAAATGTAAAAATGGGATGACATGTAGTTTGTACTTGAATGCCACCTATTTCAAAGAAATTCATAGGTGATATCATTCTCTCTGCACCATGAAGACATGTCAAAACACTTGAATTATTGTGGTGTTTCATATGTTTCTTTTCTAAGGTCACAGGAGCAGTCATTGTAATCCCTCTTTTCAGCTTTAGGTCTTTGACATTTAACAACCAGCTTAATTTTGTCCATTGAACATGTGCATAACTTAATATAATATTATGCCATAAGTTTAGCAGCTTATTTCTTCGTTCCATAATGTTGGAAGGAAATTTTAGATTTTGTCTTGACGCCCATTTTCAGGAAATAGAAGCTGAGGTTGCAGAGCTTGAAAGGCAAAGGGATGATCTTGAGGCTCAATTAAAAAAGGTGTTCTCTGGTTTTTTCTCTGTGATGATTTCCTAAACATCATACAATCAGACTACGATTTCTCATCAAATCTGTGGACGCACACGTTTTTTTTTGGTTGAAATTGCATTTTGTATTTTCTAACCTAAATCTTTCCATCCTAAGAAATTTCAGGAAAATTTGAAATGAATGTTTCATATTTTGAAAATCATTGCCGAGCTTATAATTTTTGATAATTTTTTTTGTATCTTGGATTCGCTTTTTATTTAAATTCAATGTTTGTATTATTCTCTGAAAAATTATATTTTGGTGATTATATTTTCCGTCTCCAAATCCATATCTATCAAATTAGCTTATCTTCCATGATTGTGAATTTCTGAAAGAAAGAGACCAATTTGATTATGATTATTCTTTTGGTACAGGTTAATATCTCCTTGGCTGCAGCTAATTCTCGCCTCCGCAATACCAGGGAAGAGAGGGACCAATTTGAGGAAGCTAATACCAAGATTGTTGCCCACTTGGAAACAAAGGTTTTGAATTATATGCTGGATCTTAATCACCTCTTATATACCCCTACCCCACCCCCCCACCACCCCTGCACTCGCTCATTCATTTTTTTTTTTATCCTTATTTTTATTTTGGTTGAAATCTTTGACAGGAAGATGAACTTTCAAAATCCATTGCCTCATGTAAGGTTGAGGCAGATGTTCTACATACATGGATTAACTTTTTGGAAGATACTTGGGTACTGCAGTGCTCCTATGCAGAGATGAAGGAGAAGCAGGTCAAGTATGTTGTTCAACTCTGTTCAATTGCTAAATGCTCATTGTTTTATCACATTGTTCCTTAAAACTGAAAGTTATAGTTGTAAATTTGTTTTTGTTTTTTGTTTTTTGTTTTTTTTTTTTGTGCGTTGTATATGTAGTTTTTAAGTTATTACTTTTTTGCATTTCAAGTGATGAATTGGAGAAACATGGGGACTATTTTGTGAACTTCGCCATTAATCTTCTCTCTGCCTACAAGGTATTGACGCTCTCCCCATCCTTGTCTCTCTTTCTCTTTATCTCTCCTGTTCTTTTGAGTAAAGATCTCATGTTTTAATGCAGAATGAGTTGGGGCCTTCTATCAGTCGTATAGGAAAATTTGTGGAGAACCTTAAGAATTTGAGCAAGAAGTAATGTTTTATCATTTTTCCTTACACTGATAATTGTGCCTTCGTTCTATTTGCTCCGTTCTTAATGTACGTTGACCTGACAAAACAGGTCAGGGGTGGTACCTAATGCAGAGAATGAGGACTCTAAAGTATTAAATCCATTAAGAAGTCTTGAGGAGGAATATTTGGACCATGAAACCAAGGTACTAACTGATCTTCATAAGGACTTTGGGTTCCTTTTTATCAATTCAATAGGGGGACTTTTTAAATCTAAAGCGTGCAGATTGAGAAAGATAAAAGAGAATTAAATTACGAGTTTGCTATTTTACTATTATGAATTAGGAGTGTAGGATGGTTCCATATGAAGATTAATTTTTCATGTCAATTTTTGCTATGGTCCAAACTTTTCGTTTGCATGTAGTCTGTAAAAACTACTCACTCAGTAATGCTTCAGACTTTGGTATTGCAAGGCACCCAATTATAAATTGGAACTTTTGTTGGTATTGACATACATACATTGAGTTTTCTTCTTTTGTTTCAGATCATTACCACCTTCAGTGTAGTTGATAATATGAAAGCGCACTTTTATTCAGAACAGGCTAAAACTTCCAGGTATGAATTCCTTTTGGTGTATTCAGTTCTATTATTCCTTTTTTTTTTTTTTTTGTCACTTTGATGCGATTCACAAAATCCCTGAATATGAGTTGGCTTCCGTATGCTAGGAAAGAAGACCCAAGGGTTAAGGAGCTGTTTGATGATATAGAAAAATTAAGAGCCCAATTCGAAGCTGTTGAAAGACCAATTCTACAAATAGAAACTCCAATTCCCCAAGCTGAAACTCCTGATGACAAGCTGCAGACTGCTCCATCTGATCCCTCAGCAGAGGGCTCAGTTGCGCAGAAAGCTGAGACAGTAAAGCATTCAGAGTCGGGTGCAGTCAAGGAAGAGCAAGTGCTCGACCCTGAAGATGACCTTGCAAAGCTTGAATCAGAGTTTGGCAAGGTTGGTCAAGACTACTCAACAGAGGAGGTTGGTGACTGGGAATTTGACGAGCTTGAGAGGGAACTAAGATTTGGTGATCCATCAACTACCAAATAAAACCTATAATTATGCCGGATAGGTGGCTGTCTATTTAAGTTCTGTGTAAAGTATGATCTAATCTGTACCTGACCTCAAAGGCGTTGCATACTTTTTTCTTTGTAACTTCTTTGTATCAACCATTACTGATTTGTTTTGAATTCTCAAACCCGTATGTTGTAATGTCGAATATTCAAAAAACGAGTGGAATGTAATGTGTTGGTGTTGGTTGATGATACATTTAGCTTCTCTGCAATCTCTGTCACAAATTACAACTCAGAATGTGGTGTGAATTGCTTTCTTATCTCTGAAGTGGGGATCGCTATCTGAAGTTTAGGCGGGCTCCTATGCTTCCACACCAAGAAATGGAGGAGCCCAGAGTGTGGGTGGCTTCAGATTTTTTGTTTATATAGCTTTGAAAAGGTTTCCAGATATAGAATTGAATTTTTGTTTTCATCTTTCAAGAGCATCATCATTATTCCAGGTCCTCCTGTGATTCCAGCGACAGGGTACAGAAGCTAGTGGACTGGGAATTTCTTCCACCTAGAATCCCTCTAAAGTTGGTTTCTAAAATGACTTCTAAAAGATGATGCTCAGTACTGTTTAGCTTTCTTACAATCTTCAACCCTAGGTGCTGGTGGGATAGCCGGCAAGGGTGTCCGGACACTCGAATCGGAGAGGCTCTAATTTGTCAAACCTGGAACCAATTAGATAGATCCTCAATTTATGGTTGTGGGTCGTTTATGTAGAATTTGTTGATCTACTTGTTGTATAATCTGTCCCTGCATATTGATATGCAGTGATCCACATTTGGTGATGCAAGAGTTGAAGAATGAGTTGAGGCAGCAGAGGAGGGTCCAAGGTAAAGAAGAATCACTTTCTTGATGCCTGCTATAGGAGAACAGCAGTGCATCCTACCAAAGCATTTGTCTGAAAAAAGACCCAACAATAAATTTGAAAATTATACAGCGCACCCGGGTGTATCCACCGCGCGAAAAAAAATAAAAAAAATTAGAACGGTGGAGATGACGGGTGCGCGGAATAGGCTCTCAAATTTCATGATTTTTGTTCCCAACAATTTACGGGTTCAATACTAATTATACTATACGTCTCTAACCAATTTCATATAGGCAATGCTATTACGCTATGAATTTGTCACTATGAACGTCAAAACTTTATATTTTGTAAATTTAAACCACTTGTAAACGAAGCGTTGCAAAATGACAAACTAGGAGTGTGAATAACATCGCTTTTTTAATTCGTTGAATATGATGACATTGAGCTCACTCATGGTTTTAAACCAGAAAAACACTATACTGTATGCTCCTACACTCAGATTCTTCTCTTTTTTATGTATCAAAAATGAATGAAAATGAAAATGAAGATGCATGTGACATTACCAACGCATCTTTGACATCAATGTATATTGATACACTGTTTCCTACATCACTAGTGTCTAAGAGAAGAACTAGACATAACCAACCATTTGGAGTTTGAAAAATTAAGGAGGGAATCCCCATGGCTTTGTTTAGTGTAGGAATTGAAAAACAGAAACAGATAGAAAAAGATTGGAACGTAAAGGTCAAGAAGTAGGTTAAAAGAAGAAGACAAATCAAATTCTCGAGCTTCGTATGACATTGCCTCCGGAATTTCCATTTCCCACCACCAAATGTCGGATTCTGTTTGGCTTTTGATGAGCTCCACACCTCTCACTCTCTTCCTCTTTAAAAATCTAACATACTTAATCTCTCATTTTAAGTGTTTGTAATAATTAACATAAAGAAAACCAAGTTCATATGCATGATCGAAAATCTAAAAAGCACCAAAGATCTGTGTGCACGTACTGATAAAACTTGTTAGAAAGTTGGGTTAGTTTTGTTTTATTGATCATGATCATTGAAACTGAAAGTAAAAAACAAACCCAGGAATCCAGTAAAAGTAGCAGTCTAGCAGATGATCAGGTGAAGTAGCATAAAGTGATTGTTTAGTTCTAATTAACTTCTAAGCATTACTCTATTGATTAGCATGCTTTTTCAGGTTTTGCTTTCTTATTAGTTAGAGAGTGACAGATAAAGTGTGTCTTTAGCTCTAAGTACTTCACTACTAATCTATTGATTGAAAGAGCTTTTCAGGATGTGAGTTTTATATTGGAAGAGTGCAGAAAAGCCAGGTTTTAAGATGTGAGTTGGTTCCCAGTTTGAATTTGGCCAAAAGGGTATATGAGTTTGAGGAGTACCTACACAAACATATTCATAATTTCTTGTACCTAACTGATGAGTATTTAACCCACTAGCGTATAGAAAAGTATATTAGTTAGGCTACCGTGTGCTAATTGTTATGCAGTCTCAGATATTAAGATCTTTAATCAAGTAGATCCAAACAATTCTAAGTGAACAAAGCAAGATTGATGATTAAGAGCTTGAAGGAACAAAAGGAACTCATTCTTACATTATGGTGCTTATTAATTCTGGCTTTATATGCTCTTTAGCTTTCACTTGTTTGGTCAATAGCTTTATATATATGATAAGTCCTAGTGATGCTGACTGCAAATGCTTGTGATCAAGGTTGCTTAACCATTGAAATATTTCTCCTCCCAGTCAATTCTTTGTCTTCCACATATAGCTAAAGAAATGAGCCACAAGAAAACCTTTCTTCAAGGAAAAAGAATTTAACAAATTGGCCAACAGACTAAGGTCCACACTCCACATAATGTTTGGAATTGTATATTTGTTTGCAGTTGTATATTTGGAAATTGGAATAAACTGTTATTATTTTGGACCCTTTTTAAAGGTTGTATAACCCCTTCAAAAACCTCACAAAGCTCTCAGCTTCATTTGAACTACTTCTCTTCCAAGTTTCAAACAGCAGATCCTTTGTCTTAGCACCAAAGAGAAAGTAGTGATGGCTATTGACCACTTAACCTATGATCCTTCAGAAGATGACTACATAGACATGGAAGTCGGTTCATACTCCGCCCTCTTCTCCCACTCCATGAGCTCTCCTCCACACCCAAGAGAGTTTGAGTTTCAAATGTCATCAAGCTCACTAGAACTAGAGCCTTCAACCACTTCACCAGCTGATGAGCTTTTCTACAAAGGAAAGCTCCTTCCTCTTCACCTCCCACCGCGTTTACAAATGGTCGAAAAACTACTCCAAAACTCCACTTCTTGCTTTGATCATAAGCCAAAAGATAGATTTGAAGAGTTCTATAGCACCCCATTAGGCACTGCTGTCACTACTCCAACATCAATGAGTACCCCTTTTGAATCCTGCAACATCTCACCTGCAGACTCTTGTCAAGTTAGCAGAGAGCTGAGCCGGGATGAGTATATATTCGAGTATGCAACTGAAGGGAGTGGATTTGGATATGTAAATGAAAACTCCAAAAAATCTTGGACCAAAAAGTTGAAGCAGTATTCCTCACTTGGGTCTAAGTTCAAGGCTTCAAGGGCTTATCTCAAGTCCTTGTTTGGCAAAACTGGTTGCTCTAACGAGTCCAGTGCTGTAGCAGCTTCTAAGAATGCAGATGAAGGAATGGTTATGAAATCCGAGGACTTGAGTAAGTACGCAAAGATGGGAAAGAAAAATCCATTTGGACAGATTCAGAAGGATAAATATAGAATGTCTGCTTCTGGCATGAGGAGCTTCAACAAAGAAAAGATCACTGAGAATGGTGCTGGTCTACACAGAAGGTCATTTTCCTTAGCTATCAAGCGGCATTCAACAAAGAACTCTACTTCGCCATCCTCCTCATCCTCTTCCTCATCATCGTCAGCTTCTTCTTCATCTTCATGTTCAAATCATTCAAAAGGAACTCAGGAGCCAAAGTTTCTGAAGAGATGCAACAGTGCGAATTCAGAAATGGAGAGTTCAATTCAGGGGGCCATTGCACATTGCAAGCAATCTCAGCAAACACTTCGTTCGAGAAAGACTGCGAGTGAAGTTGGGTTTTACTCATTGCCAACATCACTGTCACCTTGTGAGGACAAAGAAGGGCCAGACCTTTGCAGGGGATGAGAGAAGGAGAGAGCTTGAGTTAATGCTGTGCTCTTCTTTTCCTTGTTTCTCAAATTTGATAAATGGAGATGCTTTGGTTCAGTGCATGGATGTACTAAAACTACCAAGCAGGAATATCTTGTTATAGTTTGTTCAAATCCTCAATAAAATTTCTGTCCTAGACTAGAATAGAACCTTCAAATCAGAAAGCATTCAATAATTTCGAATTTTTGATTGATTGATGTGTTTTGAATCATCTGCTATCTAGTTATATTGTGGTTTTTGATATTCTTTCTCTTTTTGGCAAGTAACAAGTTCTTTTTTTTAAATACATGTTTCTTTTTTCCAAGATAAATTTTTCCAACTCAGCATTAATCCTAATCATAATTATTAATTCCTAACATTGCTGGTTTTCTGTAGAGTTCAACTAACTAACAAAATTTTGATTCAGGATAGCTGTAAGTAAAGGATCAAAGCAAAGCAATCGAACTATATTGAACAGAATTATTTCATCTACTTTAGAAATCATATCAGCTCTTCATCAGATTCAAATTTTCATCAGTTCTGCAGAACTCAAAATCTTTAGCAAGAGTGGAAACCAAGTCTACATTTGCTTTGTGGCCCTTGATTAAAACTTTTTAAAGGGAAGATTGCAGTGTCTGATTACTGGACGAAGAGAATAGTTACTATACAAATCGATGTATCACTGATGAGATCAGCTCCATATATCATATGTACTAATATATAGCTAACTTAGTGCAAGAAGCTATCAACTCAAACAGCCGGCATCATTTCCATGATGAATATTTAACTTCAAAGTAAACCTTAGATTAGGCAAAGATCACTATCATTATGTCCCAACCAATCATCGAATCACGAGTTCTGAAAAACCACCTGTCTGCCTCTTAAGACTAGCTAAAAGACATGTATAACTCTTAAATTGTTTGATAGTGTGATACCATGTTGAGATATCAATCCTACATCGGGAATATGAAACATTGCATGTGGGTTTATAAGGGTTTGAGTCACTCCACCCATTACCAATTGGTTTTGGATGTGAACCCCAAACTACTTTATCATGTTATCAGAGCGGGTTTCCCACGTCCACATGTGAATGTGTAACGGCCGCCACACGAACTCCACGCCACCCCATATGTTGTTCATGTGTTAGGCTTGAAAATTCGCTACACGTGCGGGGGTGTGTTAAGATATCAATCCTACATCGGGAATATAAAACCTTGTATGTGGGTTTATAAAGGTTTAGATCATTCCACCTATTACCAATTAGTTTTGAATGTGAACTCCAAACTATCTTATCACCATACACTTCTGCTTTTTTGAAAAAATTATATATCAGTAAGAGTACATGTATTGCATTTGTTATCCAAGAATTATATTTTGTGTTCCTAACATATTCAACTTGAGATGAAATATGATCAAGTGCAGGACAAACAGCCTTTAGTTGGCTTTTGGTTCCTTTTCCTTTTCTTTTCACAGATAATCCTAGTGGGAATTATGAACCTCAAATTGAGTGAGCATGTCAGCCAGAAATTTGACAGGACTATATCTAAAGAAAGCATTTAAAAGCTTAATGTTGTTGCCTTGTTGGGCACCATGGGGTTACAGGGAAATGGTAGGGTTGCTAATTGCTTCAGCTTAGTGTTCTCTTAGTTAATGTAATATTAATGCTAGATAAATCACATTTTTCAGCAAGTGTAAAAAAACAGCTCATTTGCCATGGATTGATTTCCATTCTTGATAAAAACTTAAGACAAGCTATACATGAAACTACTCATAAGAAGTGTAAGGGCCGTGCATACCCTCAACATGATACTGTGAGTAAATGAAAGAACTATGAAACCCCTTTTATTAAAAGAAAAGGATCGATGAGAATGAAGTCATGAACTGCAATTGCCTTACCAGTTTAATGTTGGAGTCTAGCGTTTTTAAGGCCTTGGTTTAGCATGAATCACACGAAGCAATATGAACATATAGGATTGAGAGAATAAAATATTTGAGGAAATTAAAAAAAAAAGTGGCGAATATACTCTTTTCAAATATTAATTCAATAATATTATGAAATATGTATGCATGTCCATCCAGTATTCTGGGAGATGGGTTAGCAGAGACGTACCACATTGAGTATGGATATAGCACACTACCACCAGTGGTGAGTAGTTCTCAGTGATGAGGCATCGACCGGATGCTAGGGTTTCACAATCTGTATGTTAGTTTGATGCACAGCGCTTTGAGTTTAATAAGTTGTTAAGGTAATATTACAGATGGTCTAGCAAGAGAATATTTCTGTGATTAACTCCCTTGTACGTGTTTGTGAATGTACAGGAATGGATCAAGTTCTCTCTCTGATTACAAGCTGCACACAACAAGGTCATGGAACTTCATTGGGTTACCATTAAAAGCTAGAAGAAATTTAAGAAGTGAAGGGACATTGTTGTTGGACTCTTTGATACAGGTAACTGAAAAACTGACATCTATCTCCTGTTTGGTTAATTACCATATATTTTACTTAAATTTTTACTTTTAGATATTAATACAACTTATGTATCTTGTGTCAGGAGAGTCCCAAAGCTTTAAGGATCATGGCTTTGGTCCTCCACCAGCAGAATGTAAAGGAACTTGTGGCCAGTTTGCTAATTTCTGTGGATGCAACAAGTAAACTTTCAAAAACGCTTCTGTCATTTGAAAAAAAAAAAAAGAATTTATCTTGATGATGGTAAAGGTGAAAACCCTCATTCCAAGTTACACCAAAACATATTTCCTCCATAATTTTCTTTTACAGCAAAAAAAATAGAAAATGAGAAAATCTGTTATCAATTATCAGCAATTTGGTCTCTCTCTTGAGTATTAATTTCAACAAATAAAAGTACCTTGTCCACAATGATATTAACCTGCAACCGAAGCCTATTCCTGGTCAATGTCATCATCTCCTTCATCCTCGTCTGGTTCTGACTTCATGTCAATCTGACGGACCTGATGACTAGAGACGTGCATTTGTGAGATCTTGCCCGGTTGTTCCATTGTAAGATTCATCTCTTTCACCATCCAAGGTGGTCCAACTTTCAAGCCTGCTGCATTATCAGCTTCAGATTTGATAGCCTCATCCTCGTCCCGTTCTGACTTCATGCCAATCTGACGAACCTGATGACTAGAGATGTGCATTTGTGAGAGCTTGCAAGGTGGTACAACTTTCATTGTAAGATTCATCTCTTCCTTGACCATCCAAGGTGGTACAACTTTCAAGTCTGCGATATCAGCTTCAGATTTGACACCCTTGTCCTCAACCTTAGAAGAATCAGCTTCAACCTGCCAAAATCCAGTACATTTGTGACAACAGTCGAAGTTTTTCTGTGCATTTAATCCTAATTCCTAAGGAGCTGCATAAATAACACTCACAACACACTCCAGACACATCAAGTCAAAACTGCAGAGCATATATAGTATAGAATGCATCAAGTAATACAACTACGTACAAAGGCAAAGCATGAAACCAAGGCTGTAAAACCCGCCCTAGGTGCCAACCAGATAGTACTTGAATACTTCCGGCCAATCTCACCTGAAGGGTAATACATTAACTGGAAAGTCTGGAGGGAGGGCGAACAGAATTACCTTTGGTCCTTTGTATCTCCAATAAAACGCATGAGCGTCATCCCACATTCCCATGAGAAGAACAAAACCAGAGGAACAATAATGCATCTATTATTCCCCATCAAAAAAATAATAATGCATCTATTATTAAAGTATTGCACCAATGCAAATTCCAATACTTGTCTATGGAGAAACAGAATGTACTAATAAGTAATAACAATATTTGAAATTAGAGTGTTTCAACCATGCTAATACAAACTCCTAAAGAACTCAACCTTTAACCGAATATATCCCATAAGAAAACATACATACCGATACGTGCAACTCCCATTTTCCGTCTATCCATTCACAGTGGCGCCTCAACTGTGAATGATTGCACTCTTTCTGTTCATTTGTAAGTTTAAGAGTCACCATGTAATTGTCAGCACGAACATCAGTGATGGTTCCAACCCACCAACTATTATCAACAAATGCATCCACCATGTCCAGCCACTTAAACTCTATTTCCTCATGCTGTGGGGGGCAAGGTCGTATCTGATTGTCAGCTACATATACTCCACTCCACCCATCATTTTGCTTCCTCCAATATTGAACCAAACAATTGTTAATGGTTGATGCACCATGCCAAGTATAAAAATGATTTATTTTTCCTCTGAGATTGAAAGCAAATTGTGCTGGAGTCCAAGAAGAATATCGATGTCCTTGTCCTCCGTCAAGTCTCACTTCAACCATATCCATTGGACGGTAAGTCATCCGCTGAACAATCATTAGAAAAATGTTAGTTTGCGTTTTCATATCATAACCATAAACAAATAGCAAAGCAAATAAAAAATTCTTATCAGCTCTATGAGTACAATCGAACTCGATTTGGTGTGTGTGTATATATATATATATCATGAAAATGGACCATATATACAAAATTTTGGGTTACATTCTTAACAAAAATTTCAACATCTCAGATGCAGAAGAAGAGAGTATGGTAATTTCCTTCCAACCTCCGGCTACCATAGTAATGGTTACGTCAGAAAATTGCAAAATTTGCACTATGATCGATCAGTTGACTTGTAGAAAGAAAGTCGACAGAGAATTTCAATCAATACCTCATGCGGGAGATCATCAATACTAGTCGACCGGGAATATCTTCTTTTTGAAGCACGAGTAGCATCACAACCTCTCATGGATTGTTGCTTTGTTTTTGTTTTTCGTTTTCGGTTTGCAGGTTGTGTTGGTTTTTTGAGATCCATTGTGGGCGGGAAGGTAGAGGCGCTCGAGCTTTAGGAAGAAAGGAACAAAGCGGCCGGAGGTATATATAGCACGTATTTCAGGGTTTAGGGTTTGGCGGTGGAATGGGCCTTACGACCAGTGGTGGAGCCAGGATTAAAATGTCACATGAGCTAATATATAGTAACACATGAAAAAAAATCCAGTACCGTTTGACGGAGCGAGAAATTTTGGTTAATTAAAAGAGAACACACATACATAGAGAGACGTATATATGTTAATTTTGCTTGCGGAAGATTTAAAACAAGATGACTCGGGAGATGTTACAGTTGTTTCAGGAATTTTTGAACAATTAAGATAGGCTTCGTGAAGCGTATTTAAAATAAAAGTAACGAATTTCGGGAGATGTTACATCTGGTTTGGCGGTCCAGCTCATGACAAGTGTTTACAAATTAAAAGTAACGAATTAAGATCCTTAGAAGGTTAGAAAACAAGTAAAAAGTCATATAGATAATGCTAGAAAATCGTTTAAATCCATTAAATAACGCTTCACGAAGCCTA
>NC_020497.1:16010823-16014492 GCF_000184155.1 Fragaria vesca subsp. vesca
CGTTATTTAATGGATTTAAACGATTTTCTAGCATTATCTATATGACTTTTTACTAGTTTTCTAACCTTCTAAGGATCTTAATTCGTTACTTTTAATTTATAAACACTTGTCATGAGACCGCCAAACCAAATGTTCTTGTTGGATCACAGACTTATAAATTGTTGGCTTTGTTTATCTCCGACTTATAAGTCTCAAAGGGTCTTGTCATGAAGCAAATATTAGCTAGTATACTTGAGCATGGAATGAAATAAATTCATGTGCAACTTAATGATTATTAAAACCTTCGGAAGAATGAATATATGACCATCAATCTGCCGGGAATACTATGATGGAAATTAATTTGAGCTATATTTATGTGTGCATATCCTACTGACGACCTATATATTCATCCATACCTTAATATGATTCGAGGAATATCACTTATTGATTTAGTGTTAAGCACGAATGATATTGTTCAGAGCAACCTTAGTCATCAACTGTGTGATAACGAGTTCGGCGATTTCTGAGGCTAGGGATGAAGTATGTAATAGAAGTCTCTCCTCTTCTGCCTCTTCTCAGGTATCCTCCAGATAGTTACTGAATGTGCATGTTTCACCTTATCTTGGTCTTCTACATGTTAATCTCCTTATTCAGTTGACTATATGTAATTATAGTTAGGCTCACTTATCTTGTATTTGAATTTTGTATATTCAGTTTTTCCCTCTTCTCTCTGTTGCTAAGAGATAGAGTTCAAGTCTGATATAAAGTGTATCACTTCGTTGTACAACCTCTATAAATAAACGAATGAACAAAGCTTTGAATGTGTTATGCTTTACACTCATAATCAAAGTTTATTAGTATGGAGTCAATTAGAGTTCAAATCCTAGGTTATCTCTAAGCAAACCTATAGATTAGATGTGATGCAGGTATTTTTAATGTTCACCTGGGCTCCAGCCTAGTCAAGACCAGGCTGGCTCCGCCAGTGCTTACGACTTTTATAGAAGGTCACCAGATGGAGTAGACCAACCCAAACCAGTATTTGAAGAAAATAATAGGGCTGGGCATGAGACGAGATATGACGGAATATAGCTAATCTCACTGTCTGTCATGAATATTGAAATCGAGACGGGACGGGACTGTCTGGATTTTATTTCCCATGGATACTATATCGATCAGTAGGATTTTAGTTCCCAGCATTTTGGTTTTGATACACAAAGAACTTAGCACAAGTTATGAAGTAACCAAAATTCACCACCCCAATCACTACCAACATCCAAAACACAGTATCCAACCTTCCATGATTTATATCATCTGGTAGCAATTCGTGGTCCTATCCACCAAATCAGTGATTGTATTACTAATATAATATCCGATTGCAATCAACAATGAGATATATCATAGCCCAGTGGCGGAGCCACGAAAATATTCAAAGGGGGGCACAAATTTTTTCTGTTGCCTCTCATTTTCTATACACATGAATTTACTCACATGGCTTTTATTCAATTACGTGATCTCTCCCATAGTTTGATTGCTCTTATAATGCTGTGTTTCTACAATTCTACTATCAGTTATTGGACATTCTGGCGCTTCTTCCTTTATTAAAATCCACATTAGTTAATACTGAAAGAGATATGCACAACATAAAACGATGGAAGGGAGTGAGAAAATGCTTTAGAGAGGAAGAAGAAGAGAGAATTATGGAGATCAGGAGAAGAAGCGGTGAGGATAAGGAGAAACACCCAAATATTTCAGATCTTTAGTGGCTTTTTACTTATATATATGAATTAAATTCAGTTTACCCTCTTGTGGTTTGGGGGTGACTTCATGTTAGTCCCTACACTTTTATTTTCATCAGTTTACCCCTTGAACTCTTCAATTTCTGTCTGCCGTGCCCAAATTCTCATATTCCGTTTGAATTGATCTTTAATTATCAGCAGTTAAGGTTCGATTTAGACATATAAGGTCCGATTTGCCCAAATTCTAGATACTGGCCTCACAGTTATGGTTAAAATTATCAGTAGTTAACGTTCGATTTGGACAGAATATAAGACATTTGATCACGCTTGAGGAAAATTCAAAAGTTTGAGGGGTAAACTAATGAAATTGAAAGTATAAGGATTAACATGAAGTTACTCCCAAACTTCATGAGGGTAAACTGAATTTAATTATATATATATCCACGACACTAGACTTTACTAACTTTAGTGCCTAGTGTATAGTTTTTTTTTTAAATAAAGAAGCTTCATTCAGGAACTGAGGAACACAGTCCAAAAGCCCAGCCAAAAAGACTGACGCCCAAATATAAGAACCAAAAGAGAACGCTAATCATCATCTTATTCCGATTTGAAGTAGAAGAAGATGTATATCTTTCGTTATAGTGGGGGCACAAAGAATGTCAGTGGACAAATTCCATTATTCTTTTGGGGGCACAGCCCCCATTGGTCCTTGAGAAAATTTAAGTAAAGAATTGATATTGACATTGACAGTCTCACAACATAATACGTCATATTGTTTTGGCCACACTAGTAAGTTTGGGTATGCAAAGTCTCTTTTAGTCGTTGCGGGCGTGCCACCGCACGGACGCAGAATGTAGTGGTTGTAGTAGCGGGGTGCGTTTAGCCTTCCGCTTCTAATCAAGCGACTGAGGATGGAAAAAACACCAACTCCACCGCAGGGTTCTTTAGATTCGCCTTGTGTATCGGGCAAGAACTTACAGTAGTCCGCCTGAGCGTCACAATATGGATACTTAACGTAAGGTTGAGTAGAGCATCAACTGGAAAAGAAGGGAAAAAAGACAGAGCTCCGGGGAGCGTATAGGGAAACGAAGGCAAAGCTTCGAGGAGCTTGTAAAAAAAAAGGGCTAAGGCGTGAGGCTTTAGCGTTTAGAGGTTCAACTGTGTTGAAGGTATTATTTTTGTAATTGTTGAGTTGTTGAGTGTGTGTCGAGAGTCTCCTCGAACTCTGTTATATAGAGTTATTTTAGGGCCACATGTATTGGCCTAAAACATGTCAGAGACTTGTAAAAATATTCAACATTGAGACATTGTAGGCGAGAAGGATCATCACCTTTCATATGATTCTGCTAGACGACGCCAACACATTTATGGATATGCATGAAACTTGGCGTGATTAATTGATCATAGGCTCCTTGTTTGATGCAATTAAGGATGTAGCTAGCTGGTCTTCTTAACCTTTCATTCCACGTCCAACAATGAATAATTATCCAATGAGAAACATGGATAACTTAGCTACCATGATAACTATTAGAGCAAGTCCAACAGATTCCTTAAATTGTTTAATTTTTTCTATTTTAGGGAATATAAGATCATTGTCCACTCCAACAGCTTCCCTATCTCGGATCCGGATTCTCTCCTAACAATTCTCTCCTAATATTTTCTAATAAGTCAATCTCGACCCTTGATTTTAGACCAACGGCCAAGATCTCTCAAACGTATCTCAAAACCTGTTTTCACAACTACTCAACTCATCTCTCTCTCCCTCCCTCAAAATCTCTTATCGTCTCTTAGGAAGAAAGAAAAATTTATTTTCCATCGCTCTGTCTCTCTCTCTCTTCGACTCCCGAAGTTCTGCCTCTCCGCCAATCAACCGCCGGCGTCAAACTCCTTCGTGGGCACTGGCACGGCCTCCCTCTCGCGTCCTCTGCGTTGACCAGAAGAAGGCGACCCAGGT
>NC_020497.1:16014512-16076560 GCF_000184155.1 Fragaria vesca subsp. vesca
GTCCTCACTAGTGTGCTCAGCAATGTCTTAGCTTGATTCACTGAACTTTGAATTCGGATGATGTACTCCAGTTTTAGGCTGCCACAATTTTAGTTTGCTATGAAAATATATTAGTAAATGAAGCAATGAGTTCTTTGTTGATGAATCTGAGATGGGTTTTATATGTTTTATACTCTAAATTACATTTTTGATGTTAAGGAAGGATTTGTTATTTGTTTTTGTATGAAATGGATTGTGTCAACTGCATCAATGAAATGGTTGCTCTCGCCCAGAATTGCAGGTCATCAATGCTTAAAACTTGTGTTGCTATTGTTGACCGGCGGAGAGGCCAAACTTCAGGAATGGAAGAGAGAGAGACAGAGCAATGGAAAAGAAATTTTTACTTTCTTTCTAAGAGACGATACGAGATTTTGAGGGAGGGAGAGAGAGATGAGTTGAGTAGTTGTGAAAACAGGTTTTGAGATACGTTTGAGAGATCTTGGCCGTTGGTCTGAAGTCAAGGGTCGAGATTGACTTATTAGGAAATATTAGGAGAGAATTGTTAGGAGAGAATCTGGATCCCCCTATCTCATTCTCTAAAATAGAGAAAGAGATGAAAGAGAAGTTTTGTTTCCCTATATTTACAGATTCTCTAAAAATATTTAGGGAAAGAAGAATTGAATGTTGCACATTCTTCAAGGCTCAAAGATAAGAAATAAAACATAATTTATTCTAAAAAAATAAACTTTTATATTTTTATACTTATTATTATATTGTAATAAATGAGGATTATTGTTGTAATAAATATTTGAATCTTTAAAATAGGGAAACTGTTGGATTTGGTATACAAAATTTTTAGAGATTTTGAGTTTTGCTTCCCTATTATGTAGAAAATATAAATAAGCTCTTGGACTTGCTCTTACGTCTAGTATCCCGTGCAAACTTTGTTTGTAGCACGCGAACTCAGCACTTCGCTCGCATACAGGACTTGGCAGGCAATTAAATGTTTGACTGAGTCAACCCTTTGTTTGTAGCACACGAACTTCTTTGCATGCATTGTAATTGCAATCCGTGTCCATGACTTCTAGGCGAAGTCCTCCTCTTCGCATGCAACCATCTCGCATGCAACCTATATTCTTCGCATGCATATAGACCCCACCATCAATTAAACATTGGACCAAGTCAACTTGAATACCTTGCGTTTCCTAGTCTTTTTATGCGGAGTCTCCTCCTCTCACGTGAACTGTACATTTAGCTAATATGACTTTGTTGGTGGGTCATCACTTGTAAACTCAATACATCGGGCTCACTGGTGTGGACTATGAATTTAACTAATATTCACATAGACAAATACTGTCTAGTAAAATATTAATTTAGGTGTAAACACGTATACTTACAAAGTAAATCACGACTGATTACCAGTAAAGAAATGAAGGAAAAGACGCTGACAACAGAGAAGGAAGTGAAGAAGGAATCAGAAATGTAGGCTCCGACGATGGGGAAGAGATAGTTGGTGCCAAGGATGATCTTGTTATTGATCTTTGTAGCGGTTATGGTCTTCACATTGAACTTTGTTATCAGAAATTCGATGCCCATCCGACACTTGCTAGTGAGAGACACAGCACAGTCGCTGTGCTTCAACAAAACATGACCAATATTATGTTAGTATGTGAATGATGAACACCAAAAGAAAGAATGAAAAAGAAAATTATTAAGTTGAGCAAGAAAATAACAAAGGGAAAGGTGGTCCAGCCTCCTTTAGAATCCTCTTTCTCATCGCGCACCTTATGAATCACTTCTAATTCTTCTGCTTTGGATGTGGACGTGGATGTGGTTCGATACCAATTTAAACTACGTTTTTTAATGAATAAATCAGCAGCACAAATTTGTTTAACTATGATCAATCCTTCGAACGTTATATTATGTTGAGTGTTTTAAGACTGCAATCCAAGCCTTTTTCTCTGCTCCATTAGGTTTCTAATTTTCTGAATCAATTAGTAATGCAAGTTATCTTGCAAAAGTAGGAGCTTCACTTGTAAAATCCATAAATTCATGCAAAACAAAAATGGTTTGGGACATTTTAAATACATCATAAATTGTTTCTTGTCTTCGCAAACATAATATGTACAGAGGCCTGTTTAAAATTTGTTACAGGACAATTGCATAAGAAGAAAGGAAGCAGAGAATAACTTGGGACAAATACGTTACACTTATTTAACTCCAGGATCATTCCAGAAGGGGTATCTCCAAACTCCTCTGCACCTATTCAAGTGTTTCAACATCCATTGTTTTGGTGTTTCAGTCTCTAAGAACCTACAAATTCCACAAAGGATTCACACATCAGATTAAAGGGCATAGATTCTATCAATTTCCGAATTGGAGTAGTCGGAGGGCATCCACGAGTTGGATCCACTCCTCCTTGTGCTCTTATCCTTCTTCCTCAAGGCTCGGTGCCGCTTTGACTTCACCACATAATATGTCATGGTGCCAAGAACCGCTGCCATTATCATTCCCCCAACAACTGTTACCAGAATTGCAGCCCACTTATGCCGCCGGCCAACCACAATGTAAGAGGACGCCATGAAAGCCACTGAAGTGCATACTGAAGCGAGCCACATCAACTTGTTGATAATCTCTACCACCTTTTTCTCTGCTTTTGTCTCACCTCTGACCAATGTAATTTGAACCACCACAACGGCCAAAGATGTAAAAAGAGCAATGGCATTGAAAATGAAGAAGATTTTGAATGGAGGAGTGTTCACTACAACGGCTGTTCCATCATTCTTATCACCGCCTGGCACAGTAAAGATAGCTGCAAAAGCAACTGTTGCAAATAGAACAGCCACCACAGTGACTGAGTTGGTGGCATTGTTGATTCCTTCTCTATGGAGCTTCCTGAGGTCTTTCGAAATATTCTGAACGTTTTTATTGGTTTTCTTTGTTTGTTCAAGCTGGATATGAACATCATTCTTGATCTGAGTCACTGTTTTTCTCAATTCATCCCTTGGTTGGTTCAGTTCATTAGCTCTAACAGCACCGTATTTGTAAAGGCAGGCCCTTACATCTGCTGATTCTTCTGAAAGTGGAAGTTCTTCAGCAATGTCAAGAGCGGTTTTGTGGTCCCTATTCAGTGCATTAACATTGCTGTCTGGAAGTAATAACAACTCGTTTACTATCTGCGAAAAGATAGAAAGTGTTTAGTACAAATGTCGCTCAGTAATTTCAATGACCGATATTCTAACACAAATTCAAGAAATGATGTCAAGTATGCAAACAAAAAACATATCATATTTGAAAGATCAAACATAGCTTTTGAACAAACTGGGAACAATTGTGCAAAAGCTAGTGAATGTATACTACTTTAGTATTCGTTTAAAAAAAAAAAAGTTAGTATGCAGGAAATACAAAAAAAGTCAGAGAGGCAATGATTTTGACTCTTTAGGAACTGCAAACCCATGTTTGAGAGGAACAGCATAAAAGATGAGGCAAATTCTAATCACATTTCTTCACATCCAACTAGCAAATAAGAACTTAAAGCTCATTGCAATTATATTAACATTTACAAGTTAGTTTAGATCATAACAAAAGGATATTGATTGTTTAGCATGTTAAATCATATTATAGCTATAACATCTAAAAATCAAAAAATGGGAAAAGGATTTTGAAAAAGGAAATAAATATCCGAACAACAGCTTACAGTCTTACACATATGGGATAGCACTCGATAGAATAGGCAAGTGTTTTTTCCTTTACATAGTAAAAACAGACAGAATTTCATGCACAAATACAAATCAAGGTCATATTTTCTTCTGCCTTTGGCATCCACAAGAGGAAAGGGTGTTGTATTCTAGCAAACTCTAGTAGAAAGTGGTAATGAAACTATCCCTTTCAGCCTGTCTCAAAGACAAACATATGTTTTCCATGATGCATGACACCAAAAAGAACCCTGGTGAGAGTTAAAACAAACTGGCAACGGCTTTGCAACAATGCTTCAATTCGCAAGACTCCTACAGCTTTTTGATATGTAATTACATAGCATTGACTAGTTACTTTTACTTGGGACATTGGCAGTTTAACAGTACTAAATGAATTAAATTTACCATCCTTACCATTCAAAAGATTCATTGATAAACAAAAAGGTAGATCATAGAGCAGATATTAAGTACCTCAGCTCGCTTCTTCCTGGTGGCTACATGTAATGCTGTGTTACCAAATTTGTCCGGAAGCATCACAATTGCGGCATCTGCATCAAGAAGCAATTTCACAACCTCACAGCTTGTCCCTTTTACAGCCATATGCAAGGCAGTTTGCCCTTTCTTGTCAGTCCTTCGTGCCAATTGTGGATCCCTATTTAGCAATGCTCTTACAATCTCCACATGCCCTGGCCTTGCAGCCAGATGCAATGCATTCTTCCCATTTGATTTTGAAATCTCCAACAAGGTAGAATCCTTTGACAACAGTTCATCAACCACAGCTATATGCCCTCTTTGAGTGGCAGATATAAGTGGGGTTGCATTTGACGGCCCAATTGTCTTGCTTAGCCCGGGGTCATGATCCAGGAGTACCTGAACAATGGCTGCAAGAAAACTATGAATATCAATACATCTTCACTATCACATTCTATCACTTTACGAAGCTGCAACATTATTCTACTCAGACTCCTAAACTAGAATAGGAACAAAACCTTGAACATTAGCATTAAACCAGGTATTTCCAATCCAACATACATCCATAGTCTATAAACCAAAATTCTATCTTTCTTCGAAATCAACTACATAGACATCTCAAAGTTATAGAAAATACTAATCAGAATTCACTGAAAAGAATTTCACAAAGCATCAGATTAAACTGTCGAAATCATTACCATGATGGCCTTGAGTTGCAGCAATATGCAAAGGACTAAACCCGGAGCGATTCTTCTTCATAACACTCTCCTTATTCGAATACTTCAACAACTCTTTCACCACATCCAGATGCCCTCTATCCGCCGCCGTGAACAACGCCGTCTCCCCCGGCTCATTGACCTCATTGACCACCGCCGCCCTCACCTCCGCCACCTCCGAGTCAAACTCATCCCCAGTGACCGTCCCCACCATCTGCGAGTCAATATCATGCAGAATCTGCTTCACGGCGGCCAGATCGCCCTTCTGCGCCGCCAGGTGGAGCTCAGTGTCGTTGTGCCGCCCCGTCACCTGCTTCACATACTTCTTCTTCCCGGCCTGGTCCATCCTCTTCCCGGAGTTCGACAGCACCAGCGCCGGAGCCGTCGCCGCCGATGACGCCGACGGCGATGGCTCCGCTGTAGTCGTCGTCGTCATCAAACCCCTCTCTATATCTATCTCACCTAATCAAACACACGAAAAAATCAAATCATTTAGTTTCGAAAAAAGAAACTATCTTTTTAACAAAAGAACTTCTCTTTCAAATGAAACCACAGCAGATACAACTCGATATTCCATTCCGATCCTCTGAAGAATCATTCTTTTCAATCAAATCAAATCGAAAACAATAAATTAAGCAAAGGGGTATTAGAGAAAAGGGTGTACCTTGTGGAATTGAGGAAGACATGGTGGGTGAGCTATGGGGATGAGTTTTTTTTCATGTGAGGATTGAGATTGGGAAAGTGAGAAGGAGAAGATGAGAAGAAGGGAGAATAAAGAAAGGGAGGGAAAGAAGACAAAGGGGGAAAGAAGGTGCAGGGAAGGAAGGAAGGAAGGAAAAGAGCACTAGTCTCTGGTCGTTGTTGGAGTGACGGCTATTGAGACTCTTTTGGATTTTCTTCTTTTTTGTTCACGGAGTCTCTCCATGTCATCACCAGTTCTACCACTCTCAAGTCTCAAGTCTCGTCTCAGCTGGACATTAAACTGCCAACCATTTTCACTTCTTACTGGTCTTAACTGTATATTTCCCGCGAAAATACCTGTCATTCCTTAATTTTTCTTTTGGAGTAAATGCTTATGACACCTGTAGTTTATACCTAAAATCAGTTTTGTCCTTTATTTTTTTTTAAAACTGGTATACCCTTATACTTTGAATTCTCAACTGATTTGCCCTTGTCGTCAATTGACCGTTAAAGAAGACTGTTAAGTTGCTGAGATGACCGGTCCAACGATTCCAACTCAGCTAGAAACCTGCTTTGTGAGACGAGCTCGATGCTCTCCAGCTTTGCAGATCCTTCAGCAAGCCTCACCGGCGGCGCCGACGAAGAGGTCTTCGTTGTCGTGGTCGCAGCCGAGGGCGACTTTGGGGACTTTGGAGCGGCAGAAGGTGAGGGTTTCAGTGAAGAAGTCACCGAAGGTGAAGGAGCCGTCGCTGTAGGAGACTTGGTAGAGGCAGGTTTTGAACTTTGAGCTGCAGCCGGGGGAGTCGAGGTGGCGGCATAGAAGGGAGGAGCAAGGGAGGGAGGAGAAGGAAGAGGATTTTCTCGGGTCGAAAACCGGGTCGGTTTGGGAGTAGCAGAGTTTTCAAGGGGCGCATTGGAGCCAGACGACGTCGGAGCCGGTGTCGAGGACCATGTAGAGGTATTTGGGGGGAGAGCCGACGCCGATGCGGGTGAAGTACTCGCCGCTGCCTTGGGAGAGGCCGGAGACGATGGAGGAGCTGAACCCGGAGGAGGGTGGGCCGGGTCGGGTGCGGTTGTAGGCGAGGGAGGTGAGGGAGTTGAAGCGGAGGGAGTCGCGGCGGAGGCGGAGGTGAAGAGTTGGGAGGGGGTTTGGTTGGAAGAGAGGGCGTTGAGGTGGTGGAGAGGGAGGGAGAGGGAAGATGGGTCGGAGTCGGGTTCGGATGTTTCTGAAAAGGATTCGGGTTGGGAGAGAGAGGGGGCGGAGGGGAGGGGGGAGAGGAGGAGAGTGAAAAAGAAGAGATGGGGGGTTTTCTTCTCCTCCATTTTGTTTGGGCGGTAGGGAAGTGGGGAGATGAGGGAGAAGAAATGGGAGAGAGAGTGAGAGGCTGGAGAGGCCGGAGACGATAGAGGAGCTGAAACCGGAGTAGGATGGGCCATTGGAAAATTGGATCTGATCTCTTCTACTTGCAGAACTGAGGTTAGGAAACTGGGTTTAGTGGCTAAGTTTCGATCTGGGGTTTTGTTTTGGTGGACTGATTTAGAAGTCGATGATTCAAAATGGGTTTGGAATTGCTCTGTGGGTAAAATTGTCATCTCAATACCTTGGTCTCATACATGTGTCAACATGTTAGCCACGTCAGCTACATAACGGGTTCAATTGACGACAAGGGCAAATCAATCGAGATTTCAAAATATAGGGGTATACCAGTTTTTTAAAAAAAGTGAGGGACAAAACTGATTTTAGGTGTAAACTACAAGGTATCACAAGTATTTACTCCTTTTCTTTTTGTCATTTAATTCTTACGCAGTAAAAAAATGATGGTGAATACCTTTTTCATACTCGTAGAGATGATTTACTCAGTATTTTAAGTCTTCGGTCGTACATATTTGAAGTCTTTTTCTTTGTGAGTAAATGAGTAATGTTTGATGTAACAAGATGCAAGTCATGCAACAATGAAATTTGTTATTGGATCAGAGAAGTGGTGCCATGATGGGCTTCCAATATACATTGAACTTAAACTTAGTTAATCGCTTTATATATAATCGTATATGTGTAAACCTTAGAAATAAAACTCGTGTATATGTAAACATTGCAAGAAATAAAAAAATATAATGAAATATATATCTGTTGGCAATATCATTTTTACCAACAAAATATGTCAAAAAGTTTCGTCAGCAATATTAGTGCTGGGTTTTACACTTTTACTTAATGGTGTGGCATATATCTAAACCCTTTTCCTCACTGCATTTTCATAAACGTTAGCAGGGAAAGAGAGACGGAAATGGTAGGGTTATTGTTGATCGCTAGCTGGAGCTTAATGTCAACGTATACGCCACACGAATCATCCCCATTAAGAACGGTAAAACTAGTAAGAATGAATTGAAAACCACTTTGCATACGTTGTGAAAAAAAAATATTTAAAAAATTCTTGTAAAGGCTATGTTAACATGATTGTATAAAGATAACACAATTTATACATGAAAATTGTTGGAAGAAGAGGTATTGTAATTGCCTGCATATCATCAACATGATTTTTTGAGTAAATCAAACAACTATGATCTCTTCTGTTAAAATGGAGCGAGAGTGAAGTACAATCGGGGCTGCCAATCAATTAGCCTGGGGCAGAAACTAAAAATAAGTTATTTGATAAAAGAATATCAAGTAATTAAACTTATCTAAATAGACTATACATAGCTACGATAGTGCAAAATGCCTTCTCACGTACATGGTGTGAGGCCCTGTAAAATAGAATTTGAAGTATATGTTTAATAGGGGAACGCAGAGAGTAGACATTTATGTTAAAACTAGGGTATCCAGAGAGTTTTCATTGTTGTTCTTTCATTGTGGTTCTTTAGAGGAGATTGGTTTTTATGTCCTCTCTTTTCTTTTGGGTTTTTTTTTCTTTCTTTCTTTGAAATAAAATTCATTAGAGGGTATGTTGTTTTGGCTGATCCTCTGTCCAAAAAGAAAAGAAAAAATAGAAGAAGAAGTTAAAATTAGGGTATGGAAGTGGCCGGGAAAAACACGACCAATACTATCAACTAGCATGGTAGCAAGAAATTACCATGCAACTAATTAAGCACTTCCATAACCCTGAGTGTTATCACGCATGTACACACCGTAACCCCAAAATGCATGCAGAAATTAGGGTTATCCAAAACGCACATGCAAAAATATGGGTTGACCAAAATCTAGAATTGAGAAACCCTTAATTAATTAACCACCAAAACTCGTACAACAACAAGAAATGAAAATGAAAAAATAATCAAATATAGAAACATTGTATCTTTTTAAGTATAAATATGCTATTTGACATTAATTTAGTGGTGTTTTTTTTTTTTCATGTTTAAAACGTGTCTTACACATTTATTCGGATGGAGAACTATCAACATTACATATCCCCAGTTACCACAAAACTCAATATGGCACAAAAAGATAAAGGATTAATTAGTCTGGCGAGTCGTAAACTCCTAATTGTTTCTGGTGGAATCCATGTATGGATCTTCCAAAGAACGGTTGGTTGTATATGAGCGACGTGTCGAACCAATTCGTGGACGACACTAGCTAGGACATGAAGAGAGACATTGTTTTCATGTTTTGAGACTTATTGAAGATGACAGAGTCTAGACTACGGATCATGTTTTATTGTTTCTCTATCAGATTGCTTTCCCGAAGTCTTCAACATCGGGCTTTAGTTTTTGTTTTTCATATTTATCTTCCGGATCGAACATTCGAACTCATTGAACCTCCCGTTAATGAATTTTTCATCACAGTTTTCTGTATATATCCAACACTCAATATACGATCTAAGCTTGCGAAGCCATTTATCACCGATTACTAAGAAGACGATTAGTTATGTGCATATGAGGGACTCTATTCATCTCAATCTTATATCTTTTGGGTTGTTTAATTTGTACTTAATTTGGTCTAACTGTTCATTTCGTATTACAAGCCTAGTTAATTTGAATATTATTTTCTTTTATAATTTTGAACGAAATTTGTAACTTCAATTCAAGAATCAATTGACGAAAAATATTCATTCCTATTACAAAGCAAAATTGCGCTCCTTCGTTTTTGTACATGGATTCCATGTAATAAGTTGGCAAGAGACTTGCTACCAGTAAACCTCTCTACCTGCATACTCCTCTACATGCATGCAGCTCCATCGATCGGATCTTTTGCTCTTAGCTGCAACCTGCTCAAAATCTCCAACATTTGCGCTTATATGTTGGCTTAGTTTCTGATCGACTTTCTGTTGTCCTCTATTGGGCCGGTATTTGTTCCTTTTCATCTGATTTGTAATAAGTACAATTTCTGGCCTTGAAATGCTGCATGGCTTGGCATGCGCGGTGCCCCTATAGTTAATCAACCCTAAATCATAAAGAGATTGCTTTTTTCTTGACGATAAGACTGGTTCTCCCGGTTTTATGATATATTAGCTGTACGTGGAGGCCGATTAGTCAGAACATTGCCTTTAAAATAGGTATTCTTTGCTACCAGCAGCTAGTACTTCACATTCAAACTTGTGTCATCGAGTAATGATATCAATGTCATCGAGTAATTATATCAAACAGATACACAGCTCAGCTGCACAGACCATTATTGAAGTTTATTACTTTGAATGGTAACTGTACGTAAGCAGGTAAGGCCAGCAAACATTGGCTAAGTTTATATCTGGATGGACCAACACATGGGTGAGAACTTCTCTATAACTATTGACAATTTAATTATGTGGATGAGAGAATTGCAGTCTGTCATATACTCATATCTCAGAAGCTGCATGCATCTGCAATTTTAATTTTCAGCTAACATTGCATATATCAAAGGGTGCAGAACAGTAGTGTACTGCAAGATTTATAATTGATGAACTTTCCCAATGAAGAACCATTCTTCATTGGGTTCTCATGAAATGAGAAAGTTTCTCATTCACCACCTTCCCCCACTTTTCTTCTTTTGCCAAATGCGATCTGCTGTGATATCTTGAAGAGGCCAAAATGCATGATACATCTGAAAACCTGAGAGAAATATAACATCCCTTTCTAATAATTTCTTTGATAATATTTTGTCAAGTGTTGAGTTAGTACATCATATTTATTTCAGATTTCGTTAGAGTATAGTCTTTGAAACAAAATTCTGACAGCACTATATACTGTCATGAATGACTGTCCCGGCCCTTATGTGCAGGTTTGGACAGAAGACTCGTGACCACTGTTATTGATTCCAGTAGATCCATGCCAGTAGATATCGATGGATCTCGTATCCGATATTGTTCCGGTAGACCTTCTGGACCTAGAATTACATATAGCAGATCAACATGAAGATAATAAAAAAAAATATTTAAGTTCATGTATCCATTACAGAAACTTTTATTAATTGATTTGGCAAAACAATATACATAAGAACCTGCTCTAGCAGGAGGGTTTATGTATGAGATACATACACTATTAACTTTTGACAAGAAGAAAATTCATATGAAAAACTTGACACTGCGTACGTACCCTTTACGTGAGCAACTTCAAAATACAATTGATGATATTGATCAAATATATAACCCAATCCGAATCATGAACACCCGAAAGAAAAATAATTTAGGGCCTTTAGGCAAGGTACTATGGAAAACTTAAGCGAATAATTTGCTGAAATCAATCCTAACAAAGCTGATGTAATCATCATTGATCCAACCAAACTTCTCCATGAAAGGGTTGCCAATATTATGCGGAGGATAACTATCTATGCAGTTTTTCCAAACATTAGCATCATCCAAGTCCCTCAGTACTTCCCAAACAATATTGTTGCACTTAAAACCTGCTCCAAATCCACTCATAAGAATCCTATCACCCTTCTTAAGCCTCTTTTTGGCTTCCATGTATCCTAAAGCATACCAAAACCCAGCAGCTGATGTGTTACCAAATCGGAAAAGCGCCATTCTAGATGGCTCAAGATCATACTCGTCTAATTCTAAGCTCTTGCCAATCCCATCTATGATTGCTCTTCCACCAGGGTGGATACAGAAGTGCTCTATTCCAGCCTTCATATTCAAACCAGCTCCTACTGCTTCTAACTTTTGGCTCTTTGTACCCCTTTTCTTCTGCAGCTTAGACTCCAGCACGTACCGGAATATTTCCCTTAGTGGAAGTACTTTTGGCACCAGGACTTGTAGGTTCATTGTGAAAGCAAGAACTGCTGCTTTTGTGAGGTATTTGGTAAGACGAAAACCTGGGTAACCACTATCATCTTCTAGCTGTATGCAACAATTGTAAGCATCATCACTGGAGCCGATATGTGTTCTTACCAGTGTCTTCAATTTCAAGATAGCTTGGTGCCTATGGTATCTTCTATTGGTGAACAGCATCGAACAGCCTCCCGAGCGAAACAAACAGTTGGTGAGCATCATGGATTTTTCTTTGCCGCAATACCAGTTAGGAGCCATCGACTCTGTGCTCACAACAAGGGCGTATGAGTCTTTGTATGACTTGAACAAGCCCTGGACAACATCAACGGCCACCAGGCTTGCGCTGCAGCCCATTCCGGAAAGGTTGAATGTCTTGATGTTCTCCCTCATCTTGTAACGGTTCACTATTCGAGATGTTAGGGAGGGTGAAGGGGAGAACATAGAGACATTGACTACGAGGATGTCGATTTGTGATGGGGAGACTGAAGGGTACCGGGTGAAAAGATTGTCAAGTGTGTTGAAGATGATTTCATCCATCTCAGAGAGTGAATCTGCTAGGTTTGGCTTTTCTTCTCGGCCTTGGAGGATGTTCCTTGGGCAAGAAGTTTCCTCACCAATGCCGGAATTGACAATGGTTTTCAAGAGAAACCTGAACTCTTCCAGCCCCAGATTCTTGTTTCTCATGACGATTTTCGCACATGAGTCGGTTCGGAGCTTCATGTCCTCTGTGGGTTTGTAGCACTCATAGGCCAGTAAATAGCAGGACTGATGTCTCCTTTGGAGAAATGACTTTAAAAGGCAGCAAAAACCATAGAAAAGAGAGACTAGACACATTGTCAAGAGAAACTCCATGGTCTAGCTAAGCTCACTGTGTGTGTAAATGAAGAGTGAGAAGAGAAAAAGAGAGAGACAGAGAGCGATCGAGATATTAGAATTGTTGTTGAGTGTAAATTAGTTGCATGGAGACTGCAACTCCAACAATTCTGTATGTCGCTCGCTCTGTACGTATTCTGCTCCATATCTCGTCCTTATAAATAGAAATGCATTGTCAACTATTTGTGAGTATGAATTATTGATGAAGCACGCGTGCTGGTTCATTTTGACAAATAAATTAAAAATAGTTGGCACTCATTAAGATTGTTAAGCAGTGGTTATATATGCAAATCATTGAATAGGCCAAGTTAAGGGAAGCACATCACCTGTACCCATTTCTCATGTGCCAAACTTGTGGTGCGAATGAGAATTTGACATGTAATCAATAACTTAACACTCCCACCAACTCTGTTTACTATTACAAAATAAATAAATTATTAAACTCTTAAGAATTACTATTTTCTTTTTCCAGTTGATTGAGCCCAAAAACCAAATCTTCTTCGTGTACTGAATCCTCTCTTCTCCATCAAATCCCTTCTTCTTCTTCTTTATTGCAAACAATCTTCTTCTCCATCGATCACGTCCTCTCCTCCTTTTTTCTTCTTCTTTATTTGGACATCCACTTTCAATTCCAAATCCAATACCATCTTCTCAATCACATTCACAATCTCAATTTTACAATCAGAGATAAATATCAAAAATCAAAAAGTTGATGGAGACTGGCCTTGACGGGTAGGACGTTGCCGGATTCAAGCAAAATAGACTACGCAGACCTCGGATTATGAGTGAGATTACATACTTGGTTGAAATTGGTCTTTGGATTCGACTTCAAATTGGGATCCTTCAATTATTAGTAGGAGAAAAGTGTTGGGGGTTTGTTCGGGCTGTTTGGCTTCAATTACCAGTAGGAGAAAGCTGCTGGGTAGAAGAAGGGCTCTGGGTTTCGTTGTTCTTCAAACGCCTTTTTTTTTTTTAAATTGAAGATGTAATATAAAAAATAAAATATATAATTTGCAGACTTAACACTGTTAACTGTTAAGTTTATGGACATGTGTCAAATTCTTAGTTGTGACATAGGGTTGGCACTGATTAAATGGGAACAGGTGATTTACTTCCCAAGTTGAGCATGCATGCATAAAAATAAAAAATGGGTGGGATTTCAAATTATTGAGATAAAACATATAATTCATGTCTAAAAAGAAAATTGAGATGAAAAATTGAAAATATGTGTGATTTTAAACATACAGTTGTCAAGTGTTGCCATCTTTTACATAATCAGATTACCAAATACCTGATTATTAGTCTCTTTGTATTTTTGGCACAAATAATTGATGGAACCCCAAATCGGCTCGAATGATGATATCAATATATTACAAGAGTTTATAAGGGTGTGAATCACTTGATCAATTCATTAATATTGTCAATTGGTTTTGTTCATGAATCTCAAGTTATTTTATCAACGTATTCGATTGATTTATTCCACATGTGTATGTTTTGCAGCCACACCATCAAGTTCCACATTAATCAATATATATTGTGCACGTATATGACTTGAAAATTCGACACATTTACAATAATATAATAAGAATATAAATGACCACATGGGAGGGATGACTTTTGTGAACTTATTGACGAGGACATTTTATGAAGTATAACCTGTGAGCCTCTCACTTTAGATGAGCTGCATCCATCACATGCATGCATAATGACACAACGTTAGACTACTAATTCACAGCTGAGACTTCATGTATGTCTTCATCATAATAAAAATTAAAATGAAAACAGAAAAGAATAGAACATCGTAATAATGGCTTATAAAGACTATATGCCCTACGTACCCATGCACATCGGTCGGGATTGGTTCCTAAGTTGAAGTTGTGCCCTTCTCAATTTAGGGTTGTAAATCTATTTGGTAATCGACCTATATTCAGCTCGTCCTAGCTTATGGTCTGAAAGAAACAAGCCAATCAAGCTCAAATTAAACCAGCAGATATATAGTTGATCGAGTAATGCTCGAGCTTGAACGTAGTAAGATCAAGTAGTAGAACACACATCCCTAGCCTCATACTCAACGTAATTGGCTCGACTCGATCAACTATTCTACCTGTAATCTGAAACTGGGTGGAGACAAATGCAAATTGGTTTTTAAATATTGTCTAATGGATAGGATTTTAGAAGTTGATAGAGAGATGCAGAAACACTATATTGATTCAGAACGGATATATGATTTTGAGCTCTCCCCTCCTGTGGTCCAAATGTGTGAATGTCAGTCGATCCACTGCTACCAGTAGATCAAGATCAAGTAGTTGAACGTGCTATAATGATTAATGAATATTGATCAATGCAACAAGATCAAGTAGTTCAACTTATTTATCGTCCAGAAAGAAAACCTGAAAAGTGAAATGAGGGTAAGAGATAATTGAAGGGCCGGCGTTGTCCGTAGGGCAAAGCAAGTACTTTTTTTATTTCTTTCCAGAATTCCAGATTTCACTTTCACCATCTGTTCATGGCATGGGGATCAATCTAGCTACTTATGTAAATGTTTAACTGAATTTTTTTTTAGTATTTTGATTAATTTGGCCAAAGCTAGCTAGTTAATGAGGGAAAGTTCTGGTATGCATTGCTGCATGCTAATGATGCTATACAGCCTGTTTTCCACAGACAACTTCTCAATATCAGTCCCGGGAAAACAGACAACTTCTCAATATCAGCCCCGGCCCCTTGCAAAGCACATTCAATCCACCCTCTATAATTAGTGTATGTATGTTATGTCGTGCTGCACAGCAGACATCATGGGCGGAGCCATTTGAGGACCAGCACCCCTCAACTTTCTTGGTGATATGTGATTTGACTGATTTCTAACTAAGAGGTCATTGATTTTGATAGAGTTTCTAGTTAATTATGATTGATGACACCCCTAAAATATTTGGTACGTGATTGCTTAGAGCAACTTTAATAAACTCTATTTTAGCTTTTAGATATTTTAGAGAACGTGTTTAGTTTTTTTTGATATTTTCGGAGCTCCAGCAGACTAGCCAAAGTTTAGTTATTATGACTTTTAGCTATCTCGCTAGCTAAATATAGAAAACGAGGTGACTCAGATGAGACTAGTTATAATTTAATACATTCTTTGTAAGATATTTTACGTAATATATAAATATATTTAAACTATTTAATCTTTATTTGAAGAATAATATTGATGAAATGCTAAGTAAAATGGAGAGTATTAATACAACCACATTTCTAAAGTGGCTAACCAAAATGACATTTCAGCTAATTTGATTGAAATTTAGCTTAAAATGGATAGTATTGCTAAAGATGTTTTTATGGTGAGCAAGGGAGCAAAGAATTTGCATTCATTTCTTTCCTAATCGGCTAAAATATAGCATTATTCATCTCCGTTTCATAACTAATATTAGTTCTCTTAGAACAATATAATGAAGCTTCAGTAGTTTGGTACATGATTCAATTAAATTACTCAGTTATCTCTTATAATAAACTTAAAAACGAAAATTTAGTTAAAATAAACTAGTAATGAAGACATGTCGATTGAATTGCTCATCCTTCTTCTAAAATGGGAGGGGAAATGATTATCGATCTATATCTTAATGTACACTGAAAATTATATTCGATTTAATATATCAATAAAGTTTTGATATTCTTTTTACTGTGTATCAGCCGACCCCCCTAAACATAAATTTCTAGCTCCACCCGTGGCAGACATACCCGTTAATGAAGGGTAGCACGTAATCCAATTAGCTAGGTTTCCTCAATCGATTATATAGGTCAGGTTAAATAAGATTTCCATTGCCGTTAGTAGTCCAGCATTAAGTCTAGCTAAACTGTTGGATAAACATTGTGGCCTAAGAAAAAAGATATATTCATCATGGTAGAAGAGAAGTAGAATGTAAACATACTTAAATGGAAAGAGGTGGTTATGAAATCTTGAACGATAAGAAACCTAGCGAGCTCCCCTTCAAATTAAGGCAGAAGTTGAGCAAAAGAGAGAAACTGAAAGTCCACAGATTTGTATTTACGCATCAAGAAATGGACGCAAACTATGTATTTATGTATGCATATATGAGCTTTCATGTCTCAGTTATAATATTGTATATATATCATGTTAGCATTCCGACTAAACATTAGATTGTTGTCAGTTTTATTCGACATTTTTTCATTCCTCTTTTACTCTAATTAAGGAGTTTCGAATTTTACATCTCCATGTTTTTTCTAATATAATCAAATTTGAAGTTAATTTTCATCAAGATGAACTATCAAGTGTGACTAGTTATTATTATGCCTAGCTCAGAAGGAGAGGCACTTAAGCTGTTATGGATAGCTGTTGTGACTAGTTATATATATACCAGGGCCCTTTTAATGAGGGATTCCTATTTTTTGTCACTTTTAGGTATAAGTCCACACTATTAGATCTATTTTTTAATAGGCTTGGATGACTGAGATTAAAACAAAAAACTTAACACTTATGTCAAACCTACACCGCTCAAAATCATTAAAAATAAATCAAACATTTAGATGACTTATCGATCACCAAATTTTCTGAAAATTTGCAGAAGTGATCTACTCATATATACCTACAAACTGAACGGTACAGATGTGATTTAGTGATCGGGAAGTTTGTCAAATCCATATCCCTAGAAATGAACAAAAAAAGGGATCCCTCATTAGAAGGGCCCTGTATACATATAGATATATATATATATATATATATTTACAGATTTTCTCAGGTGCGGATGTCCGCATTTATTTTTACTATACGGATTTCCACTTTACACTCACTTTTCAATCGAATTTTCACATATCCACCGTCTAGTCTTTAGATATTAATGTATAGATCATCTCTGTAAAATTTCAGCCAATTTAATTATCAGTAAGGCACTAAAAGGCAGATATATAATTACAATTTCAACCGGCCTAGACATGCATGAAGCTAAGAGGCAGATATATAGTTACAATTTTACAGACATAAAATTTGGTTTGGGAGGAAGGATACGAACTAAAATCTTTTGCAAACAACATTATGCATACATGCAGCTTTGTAACCACTCCCGGTAGACGCCCCTATCCCAGTCTGACAGAACCTGCCGGTTGGCCGAGGAGTATTCAGGCAGGCTAGGTCTATCTCGTCACTTTATTGGCAGGTTATCCGTTTTGGTTCTCTTTGATTCGCTGAAGCTTTCTGCTGGTTTAAGTTCATTTCCATTTTTCTCTAGGTCATTTAGTCCCAGTGATTCTGCAATGTGTTCCTTTTAATTCTTGATCGACATTCAATATGTGGGGTTTTCTTTCTGAGATAAAATTTAATGGGGACTGAGATTTTGGGAGCTATGTTGGTCCTTCAGTCAATAGCTCTGTTAAGAAGGTACAGCAAAATGAAACAGATTTGGCTAGGCTTGTGCTGGGGAGCCCATGCTGCAACTAGCTAAGTTTGAATTGTCCCACATTGCTTGAGGGACCAGATTGGCTGGATGCCAGATTCATGAAATGAAGTTTCAAGCTTTGTTTGTGTTTCTTATTTCAAAGTTTCAAGCTTTGTTGTTATTTCATTCGATCAACATCTAGAGACATTTCCATGGTCCATAATCCAGATGCGCACATTTTTATTGTGAAACACAGAAATCTCTTAGTTACATTGAAACTTTGGATTCCTAAGAGCAACTTTAACAGACTCTCTATTTTAGCTTTTAGCTATTTTAGAGAGCGTGTTTAGCTTTTTTGGATGTTTTAGGAGCTCCAGCAGACTAGCTAAACTTGAGCTATTTTAACTTTTAACTATCTCGCTAGCTATATTTAGCTAGCTAGCGAGATGACTCAAATGAGACTAACTATAATTTAATACATTCCTTGTAAAAAAATTTATGTGATATATAAATATATTTAAATTATTTAATTTATATTTGAAGAATAATGTTGATGTAATGCTAGCTAAAATAGAGAGCATTGATGCAGCCACATTTCTAAAATGGCTAGCCAAAATGATATTTTAACTAATTTGACTAAAATTTAACTTAAAAATGGTTAACATTATTAAATATGCTCTAAATCCTAACTGATCACATAACACTTACAGCAGTAACAACACAGTAATCTGTAACAAATTAAAAGCATGCATAAACATTAATCCAGCAGCCGATTAAGGAAAGATTGAAATTTAAGCAAATACTTGGAATCAAGTCTAACAAAGCTTAGATAATCATCATTGATCCAGCTATACGTCTCCATGATTGGAATTATATCATCCGGAGAAATAGTCTCGACAGGGGCGGAGCTAGATATTTATATTTAGGGAGGCCAGCTGATATACAGTAAATAAAAAATCAAAATTTTATTGATATATTAAATTGAGTATAATTTTCAGTATATATTAAGATATAGATCAATAATCATTTCCTCTCCCATTTTAGAAGACGTACAAGCAATTCAATCGACATGTCTTCATTACTAGTTTTTTTTAACTAAATTTTCATTTTTACGTTTATTTTAATAGATAATTAAGTAATTTAATTGAGTCATGTACCAAAATAAAGCTCCATTGTTCTAAGAGAACTAATATTAGTTATGAAAATGGAAATGAATAATGTTATATTTTAGCCGATTAGGAAAGAAATGAATGCAAATTCTTTGCTTCCCTTGCTCTCCATAAGTAATTACAAAATATTTTAGGGGTGTCATCAATCTTAATTAACTAGAAACTCTATTAAAATCAATACCCTCTTAGTTGGAAATCACACATCACCAAGAAAGTTAAGGGGTGTCATGGCACCTCTTAGTCCTCAAATGGCTCCGACCATGAATCTCGGTCACGTAGCAGCTCTGTCCCTGCTTCTAAATCATTATCAACATCACACTCTGGAGAAAGACATGATTGATAATTTGATATAGATTCATTCAACACTCACCCACATAGTTGTGACTTGTGAGCCTGTGAGATAATGATCTATTGGTGACTTAAACTTGTGACGCTAACCTAACTTTTCATAATGTAAATTATAACTTCTGCAACTATTCACGGCTTCAAGTTTTGATTATAATAATTTGGTCATTTTGGCAACACCAAATGCATGTAGTCGTAGTCTCAGTCACATCTTAATCAAAGTGAAATTTATGTGACAAGCTAATAAATCATCCACTATGACACGTACAATCACAAACATATAATGAATCGGCCATAATAATGATAACACTAACGATGTTTTTTGGTGACCGAGTGAGTTACGATGTATAATGAATCGGTCATAACACTATTATGTTTGTCGGTAGCCGAGTGGGCTACCATTCCAGAGTCAAGAATAACTCGGGTATGTAGTATGTACCATCCAAGTTAGTTATTACCGGAAAAGCTCTGCAGTGTCCGCCCCACTAGCGAGTGCCAGAATACATATTTTACATGATCTGAGTTATCTACATGTTATTTACCAACCTACCATGGGTAAAAGTTATGAGAGAGGACCAGCTCCAACTCCCCAAGTGCTATTGATTACGATAAAATCTACTTTCTACCATGGGTAAAAGTTGGAATTATGAAGCTACAAATATCGGGGCAACCGGTGAAACGTCCCATTTCTGTTCTTCTTTTTCCGGTGAATTTTGTAACCCGCCAAATTTTCCAGCGCGACGGCGTTACGGAGAGGAAGACGGAGATGACTGCGCTACCGTACGGCGACGTGGATTCCCATCTGAAAGCAATGGCCGGTAAGGCCGAGGGCTTCGGCCGGTTCGCCATCGGAGGCCTCCACGGCCCCGTCTATTCCGTCACCACATTGGCAGGTCCGCCCCTTTCACCCCCAATTTGCTTTAATTCATGAAAGTATTGTTTTTATTTTAATTATTGCTTTTAATTGTTATGAATGTTTTATCTTGATCATTAAACGTGGGTGATTTTAATTAATGTTAGATTTTGAATTAGGAGAAACAATTTCGAAGATTGATGTTTGCTTCTGTGTTATTGAAAGTTTGAAGCTTTATGAAATCGGGAGTATTTTAGATGGTGTTTGAGCTGCACCTGCTGCTGCATTTTGCATTGAGAAAATCTGATGAGCTTGTTAAAACAAACAAAGAAATGAAATTTAGAGGGAGTGAGAATCCAGACAAGAATGCCCAAAAAAAAAAATCACTTCTTGATTTGTGCCGAACATGTTGATTTCGGCAGCTTTATTCCACTTTTTCATTTTTGGGATGGTTTTTCTGATACAGCATATGTTGGAAGAATATAGAACATCTCAAATGATAGGTTCACAGGGCTATATACTTAAGTTCCTTAACATTTATTCATGAAATTCATTACAACAGTGTAGGTTTTTCTAAATCACATGACTCTGGCTTCTTATTCTTACAACTCACAATATTAAACCACAAGACACAAGCCACACAACACATTAAGTTTAACATATTAAGCATGAACATTGCTGCAACATACAATCTTCTGGGAAAAGATGTAGGTTTTACTGAAAGCTAATGTTAAGCAAACAACTGGGACCAATCAACTCTAACAAAGCTAAGAGATTCATCGAAGATCCAACCAAATTTCTCCATGACATTGTTTAGTTTCTCTGGAGGATAACTATCAATACAGCCTTTCCAAACATGGGAATCATCTAAGTCCCTCAGCACTTCCCAAACAACATTGTTGCACTTAAAACCTGACCCGAATCCACTCATAAGAATCCTATCACCCTTTTTAAGTCTCTTTTTGGCTTCCATATATGCCAAAGCAAACCAAAGGCCAGGAGATGATGTGTTACCAAATCGGTGAAGCGCCATTCTGGATGGCTCAAGATCATATTCGCTTAATGAGAAGCTCTTACCAATTCCATCTATGATTGCTCTTCCACCGGGGTGGATACAGAAGTGTTCTATTCCAGCCTTCATATTTAATGCCACTCCCACTGCTTCTGCCTTTTGGCTTTTAGTACTATTTCTTTTCTGAATCCTAGAGTCCACCAGGTAGAAGAGGATTTCTTTTAATGGAAGGACTTTTGGTAGTAGTACATGGAGGTTCGTTGTGAGAGCTAGAGCTGCTTCTTTTTTGAGGTGTTTGGTAAGCCGAACACCTCCGTATCCACTCTCATCTTCTAGTCGCATGCAACATCCATAAGCTTCATTTCTTGAGCCCATATGAGTTCTTATCAAATACTTCATTTTCAAGATAGCTTGCTTTCTCAGGGATCTTCTATTCGTGAACAGCATTGAACATCCTCCAGACCGGAATAAACAGTTGGGGAGCATCATGGACTTATCCTTCCCAGCTACCAATTAGGACCTATGGACTCTGTGCTTACAACAATGGCAAATGAATCCTTGTATGTTTTGAACAAGTTATTTACTACATCAATGGCAACTAGACTTGCACTGCAACCCATGCCGGAGATGTTGAAGGTCTTGATGTCTTCCCTCATCCTGTAATGGTCTACTATTCGAGATGTTAGTGAGGGTGCAGGGGAGAACATGGAGACATTGACGACCAGAATGTCAATCTTTGATGGACAGATGGTAGTATCCTTAGCAAAAAGGTTGTCAAGTGTGTCAAAAACGATCCCATCCATATCTGAGAGTGAATCTTCTTCAGTTGCACAATCTGCTCGGCCTTGGATGATGTTTCTTGCACTAGAAGTTTCCTCACCTATTCCTGAATTGGCCGATATTTTTATGAGAAATCTGAATTCGTCCAATCCCAGATTCTTGTTCTTAATGATAGTTTTGACACAGGTATCAGTGTTGAGCTTCATGTCATCAGGGGCCTCATAGCACTCATAGGCCAGCAAATAGCACCACTGGTCTCTCCTTTGCAGAACTAAGTTACAGAGGCAAGAGAAGGCATAGGAAAGAGCGAGTAGACACAACGCCAGGAAAAGCGCCATGGCCGTAGCTCTTCTGTGCGTAGTAACCCGTAGTTTGTGTGTGAGACTGTCAGAAAGAGAGATTAGAATTGTTGAATTCTGAATGAGTTGCATGCAATGGCAAATGGCTACTTCAACAATTAATATGTTCTATCCGTACCCTGCTCATCCCTCTCTCATAGAGAAACGTATTGGGAACTAATCACTTATTGACAAAGCATTTAAAATTTTAGGTAGTGGTAGACACAACTATTAATATGTGTTGTACATAAGGTAAGCCATGATTAATTTTGCACACAGTATACAGGGTTGCTTTTCCACTCAAATTGTTGAGAGGAAATGAATTGTGATTCTACATATCTACACTACTTGCTTATTGACCCCTCTTTTAAAACCAAAATTACCGAATACTAATTTGTTTGTGTGTATTACTGAATTGAGGTTTGAGATAATTTTGATTATACAAATTGATGAACACAATGCTTTGAATATCGTTATTGCTAATGTTCAGTGATTTTGCAGTATGTATTTCATTGATGAAGTTATTGCATGCTTGGTAACTGTATATCAGTTTTTTATTTACTTTTTATATTTTAGAGAAATTTAATGTGGCTTTGGAAGGAAATAAGAATTTTGATCTCTTCCTTAAGAAGGTACAACAAAATAAAACACGTTTAGCTACCTATAAGCTGCCAGAATCGTCTGATTCTGCAGCTGAGTATAGACTGTGGGTTGGTTCCAACACTCCAAACTTAGGGTTTTTTTGCTCCTATTATTGACACTTTAAGATCTTTGGAATTCAAAATTCTCAATTTTCATAAGTTGCTGCTGCAATTGCACTGAAAAAATGCAATATATGTATAAGGACGAACAAAAAAAGTAAAATACAGAGAATAAGAATCAAGATTCGTTTGGGTTTTGATTGATGGGAAAACAATATTGGGAATTAGTTGGTGTAGGATGCTGAAAAAGAAAAGCACTTCTTGATTGGCTCGCTCGGATTATAGTGATTTTGGCAGCTTAACTCATCTCTCAGTTTTTGGAACGTAGCTCACTAGGCGTCGATACAAAGTTTGTTAGACGAATGTAGATCATCCCAAATGACATGCTCACTAGGCTTTCTATATGCTTTCAAGTGCGTCACCATTTAATCATCAAATTAATTACTTTCTTTTCCTAAACTCACATGGTTCTTCTTAGCATTTTATTTTCACAGTTCATCATGATATTAAGATACAGCACATTAATTTTAACATCTGACAGTGTTGAATTTTTACCTGTTAGTTGAATTGAGGGTGACAATAATTATGGTTCTTATCAAAGTAAGTTAAGAATTAGCTTTGTAGAGGTGAACTCTTTTTCTTTGGTCTGTATGTGCTGCTTATTGGTAGGAAGTAATCTTTTATTGCATTGGGATACAAAAATAATGTTATGTGTTGGTTTTGTAGATGATGGTCCAGGCTCACTTCGTGAAGGATGCCGGAAACAAGAACCACTCTGGATTCTCTTTGAGGTTTCAGGCACCATTCATCTCTCTTCTTATTTGAGCGTTTCATCTTACAAGACAATTGATGGCCGGGGGCGAAGAGTAAAGCTCACAGGCAAGGGCCTTAGACTGAAGGAATGTGAACACATAATCATATGCAACCTTGAGTTTGAAGGTGGTAGAGGACATGATGTAGATGGCATTCAGATAAAACCAAATTCCAGGCATATATGGATTGACCGATGCAGCCTTCGTGATTATGATGATGGTCTCATAGATATCACCCGACAAAGTACAGACATAACTATTTCTAGGTGGGTTTAAACTATCTCATCTTATAGGATATGTGGATACTGAGCTAAATGGTTCCTTCTTCCCCAGATGTTACTTCCAGCAACATGACAAGACGATGCTTATTGGAGCTGATCCTTCACATGTTGGTGACAGATGCATTCGGGTCACAATTCATCATTGTTTTTTTGACGGGACAAGACAAAGGCAACCTCGTGTTAGATTTGGGAAAGTTCATCTTTACAACAATTACACTCGTAACTGGGGTATATATGCTGTTTGTGCCAGCGTAGAATCCCAGGTGAACAAGGCTTCTTAAGAACTGATGTCTTCTAAAATATCTCTTTGATTGGTAAAAATAATTTGAGTTGCAGGTTCTGAAAAGTTGAATTGTATCTGTCAGATATACTCTCAATGCAACATATATGAAGCAGGAACGAAGAAGAAGACTTTTGAATATTATACTGAGAAGGTACACGACCATCTTTTCTCCAAACTGCATAGATGAAGTTTCGTTTTAAGTTCTTGAAGTTATAAAAGGTTGCATGTCATTGACCATGTTGTGTCTCAAATGTTTTGAACTTTCCAATAGGCTGCAGATAGAGAAGAGGCGAAATCTGGCTTCATACGATCTGAGGGGGATGTATTCCTGAATGGAGCTCAACCATGCACATTAACAGGGTTCAGTGAAGACTGCATGTTCCATCCAAGTGAATTTTATCCAGTTTGGACTATGGAAGCAGCCTCAGATTCTCTTAAAGGTGTTCTCCACATTCTTACGGGTTGGCAACCCATTCAAAGGCCGCCATTAGAGCAGCCGATAATGGTATAGCTTTTTCGATAATTTGTATAACATGATTTTTGTAGGTCCTTTAATGGAAGGCTCTGCTTTCTTTTAAACTAAGTTAAGGTACACCTCTGAAGTTTTCTATCCCCTGTAATATTCAAATTGTGTCGATTTTGCCTCAAGACTGCTGAAATCTATCATATTTATCATAGCTCAAATTAGGAACGAGGGACCAATTAATCATGAAACTATTACATAATGCTCATGCATACTATATTAGTATATTATATTTACCCGTGTATGTTTCATATATTCAGGTAAGCATACTGTAGATAATTTCTGTTTCAGAGTTCATTCTAGGCTAACTATGCGTGGAAGAAACAAGGTACTGACTAGATTGGTCAGCTAAATACCGGATTGAATTCTTTTACTCAATGGCCTTTATGATTTGCAACTGTTGGACTTTGCAGTTACATATCATAATCGGCTTTGATATATTTCTGACATTGAAATATCAACCAGTCAAACAGGATATAACATTTGTATGATCATTATTCTGTTTGAATTAAACCTGGGTAGTCTCAAAGCTGAGCCAAAGCAACAGGGTCATAAATAGGAGGGGTTGATGGGATAGTATTGTAAAATGATGTCATATAGTTTTATAGTTTGAGAAAGTTGGCTGTTCTTATTCTCACTATCTTCACTAGCCATATCAAAATAGTTCAGTTTGAATTGTAGTAGTCTTAAATCATCTCAGAGAGGGAGGCAGCTCCGCGGAGGAAACGATGAAGATGTTGGACTGAGTGAGATAGAAGTCCCGTGGAACAAATCTGACAAGTAATTGCCCAAGTCATCAGGAGAAAATCTTACAAGCAACTCCAAATTTTTCTCCTCAGTCAGCATCACCATGTATGTGTCGTAAAATTCTTGATATGTTGGTACTAGTTTCTGCGCTATGGACACCTTCAAGTCATCCCTCAACTTCCTATCCTGTACGATCCAGGATGTTTGTTTCCTATATGCCTCTTCGAAAGCTATGTTGAACCTTCTAAAACACTCCTTTGCCATTTCAGTAGACATTTCGAATGACTTCTCTGGTAAGGATGATAAAACCTTTGTCCAGGCTGTGATCTCGTAGGTTGAAGCATATAGTTTAACCTTCTTCATGTGTTCAGCTACCCATTCTTCACCGAGGAGGAGTTTCAGGTTGGGTGATTGCTGCACCTTCTCAACAATGAAGTGAAGATTGTTGGCAAGGAAGAGATACGCCAAACCCACATCTTTGTAAATCTCAGCTTTAATGTCAAGCTTGCACAAAAGAACTAAAATGAGCCAAGCTAGGTGGACTGACACTGCTGGTGTTGAACCTTCATCTGGCATTGAGCTCTTGAAGGAGGTTTCATGAAATGAAGAGTTTGCTGGTGGTGGATAATCAGCAAGAATATCACAGAGAATTATGCTGTAGTCTGCTAGTGAAGTTAGATAGTTCATCACTTTTTGAGTAAGTGGGTGAACCCCGCCCCCAGGGACTAGAATTTTTGTAGAGTCCTTTTGAATGGTTGATTCAAAATCTGAAAGAATAGAACGGACAGAATCTCCAAGTTTGAGCAATAATGAAAGCGCTTGTAGTTTGCTACCAGATGTTGATTCAGAGCAGAATACTGCTTCAGTTTCAGGCCAAAGATCAGAGACTGCTTCATGGAGTTCCATTAGCCCGAAAATTCTTTCTGAAACTTTCTTGGTCTTGACAAGGAGTTCAGGAAAACTGAATAGGGTGGTTGCTCCCTCTTTGGTTATCTCATAAAAGCATGACTCTTTGATGGTCTCGGATGCTGCAAACACATGATCACAGAGAATTTTCTCTCCTTGAAAAAGTGTCTTCACAGCAATCTTTGCAGCCTTCATCCATTTCTTGATTTCATTATCGAGTGCTTGCGAATCCATCTTCTGAATGTGAGAAGACTTGAACCGCTGGATTCCAAGGTGATATAGTCCCTCGTCGATTATTGACTTTCGGATTATCCTGTATATCTTTGCACACTCTTTACCATAGCCAGAACTGATCATACAATCAGCTATTGACTTCAGATCTGACATGGCAAGTACTGAGGCTCTCTCAACCTCAGTTATCGACTCGCCAGCAATATCCAGCTCATCATCTGATCGGCCCTCAGCCTCTTCATCATAAAATTTGCTTGATCTGCTTGAGGATCGATTTGAAACTGACTCGGGGTCTAGCTGATCACGGCTTGCAGACAATATCTGGTAAAACTCTTTCTCAAGCCTTTTCATCGCTAGTTGCATCAGATTCTGAGCAATCACAATCTTGCTGGATGGAAATCTTTCACCTAGTAGAACATGCATAGCGCTACGCAAGGTTTTGACTGCTTTGAGGTACTCTTTGGCTTCTTTCCTGCTTTGCTGGAAGATGAAGGTAACCTTGGTGTACGAAGAGGAACTTGGATCCCATTTGGTGATGACAGCCTCAGCATTTTCGATGTTCTCTTCCATCATCGACAGGGAGAAGGTGCGGCTAGGGGTCGTGCCAGCGAAAGAGCTAGAATGTGAATAGTGAGAAGAAGAGAGGGATTTGTTGGATGACATGAAGAAGAGGCTGGACATTCCTCTTCTTGGCGGTGGGAGTGTGGTGATACCACTCTTTGGTGTCTCTGAGACTAGCATTATCGACTATGAAGTTATAAAGCTCGTAAAACAAGGTTAGGGAAGAAGAGCTTTGTTGAGAGGAGTGCTTACTTGTTATGGTTATGGTCATTGTTTTTGGTTATGAAGAGATTTTATAGACAAGAACTGTTAGTTGTCAATTGAGGAAGGTGTATTTGATTTGTTCCTTAGACTTGACTTCCATGCGTGTCCATTTTGTATATGATGCTCTCATAGATATATTAGTTGAGACTTAAGACTAAGAATCGTTCTTAACCCACGGATAAAGACGCAACTCGTAATACATTAATACAGTAGTCATCACCAGAAGTTATATGAAGTATTTCATTTCATATTTTCATATATTTCTTGGTCAAGCAGTTTTTGCATGGTATTTTCCTGTATTTTATTTATTAGTTTATATATCATATTCAATGGAAGCATGGTCAAGCACTCAATCCAACTGCAGCATTGAAACGCAGCTCTACATAACACATTTATATAGTATTAGTTGGTAACTTCGTCAAGAATTGATTCAGTATATATACAGGGTAAAAATCATGTCATATATTTGATTTCCTATACTTTCTTAGTTAAAGTGTAATAATTAAGTGCGATATGTGAATCATTATTGAGATGATATTGTCTCAACTTAACCATATTAGATGTTGGAGTGTGATATTAATTTCCTCTTCATGAAGCTCCATAATATTCATGGGAAGTTGTTTATATAGACTATGTATGTACTTCTTTACAAACAAGTAGTCATATATCTCAAATTCATACCTCTTCATTCATCTCCAAATGCATGCGTGGTGAATATGACAGCTATTAGTTTGGGTTTTTGGAAAGATTCAGTATCAGAATATGAATATAAACCGTTGATTCAAGAAAAATTTGGTTTTAATATGCGCTCTTAAACCGACCATGTATTTTGCAAAAATAATATGGGACTGTGTGGCAAAAGACATCATCACCTTCGAGTTCGTATTCATATATCCATTCAAGTTGGAGGGTAGGAGAAGAACGATGTGTATTTGGCTCAACTAGCTAGCCGAAGCAACCTGGCAATTGTATTTGGCTCAACTAGCTCTAGGAGAAGATCACGCCTTCTCTTGAGGTTTATTAACGAAGTCCATCGATATGATAGAGATAGGATTAAAGTCATTCATATTTGAACTTAAGGAATTCCAGGTCCTCGTTTAGAATGTAGAACAAATTAAGCAGTGACTGACCAGACATCTGTTAGCAAGTCGTCGTTCCCAGAAATACGCATATGTTGGACAATATGCCTACTTGTATAATCGCAGCTTGTCAATCGATCGTTCAAGAAATCTTATTGGTCAAGTAAGGAATGTGCTTCATTTTGTTTTGAGAACCTCTCAATTTGTACATATGTGGACAGACTTATCAAATATCAAATATATATAAGATGAAAAGCACATGACTGGTTTTCTCAAAGATCTGCATCACCCATATAAACCATAATTGATTAATTTGGAACATGTGCAATTTTGCATACTATTATTCGAAAATATATATATGGCATTGTAATGCAGTGCATGCATGATTTGAGTCTTTAAGCATACAAATTTGACATGCATGCATCATATATGGGGAGGAAAATCTCTGATAATTATTCTCAGGCTCCCGGCCGCCACATTTGTTAGATTTATGAGTATTCTAGATGATCAAGCCTGCTAGCTAGGTTAATTCGATCATGGAAACCCTCCAATTATCAGTGGGATTTGTGAAGCACGAACAATTATATATGAATTTGAAGTTGTTGTGTACGTCTTAGCTTTTGTGAGGCAATTTGAAGGTGCACATCCTTAACCAATTCTCAAACACTTTAAATAGACGTTACTTTTTAAATAGATGTTACTTCACACATGAATTGAGAAAGAAAACTAAACGAAAACCAAGGGGTTAGCACTTAGCAATAAGGAAATCGATCAGTCAAATCACACATACGTCAACACGTAGAAACTAGAAAGTTTATACTTGTTGCAGTTAAATTAGTAGTAGATCGAGCATGAGAGAAAGAGACAGTTCTTGTTGACGATGCATTCGATCAAGTACTGTATATAACATTAAGTCGCATACGACCAATAATGTTTATCAGAAGCATGTACAATATATAATACCATTCATGTAACTGTCTCTATATATCCAGAGATCGACGAACCCTAGCTGTTAATTGGTCCTGAGAATTTCATATTAAAAACACGTACTTAGACGTAGTAGTTGTTGAATGAGGTCAGAAAGATATTGAAATTGTGCTGTCCAATTTGTCTTGATGATTGTATAGGTTCACCTACAACCATTCAAGAGCTAGCAACAAAACAAAACCAAAAGAGATGTATATATATATTGTGACCAACTATAACAGCAATCCAGGATCGGATCTATAATTTGTGCTTATAATATATTGTGGATGATGATAACGAAACATGAAATGTGGATGTGAATGTTTGATTTCAAGGGATTTTTCTGTAGTAAACTGCAAGATTGTGAATGAGTCAAGCTCTTTGTACTCCGAAGGAATTCAACAATATATGCAGTTTATAGCCATCATAACAGATCCCAAATTTGATTCTGAATAACGTGATAGATATTTTAGATATATTCCAAATAAGTTCTTGCCTTCTGGCTTTCCAAGAAGAATTGCGGCTTTGGATGCATGCATGCACAAACTGTGTGTACAATTCAAAGCTATGATAAGCTCTCAATCAAACCAACAATATTGGTTGTTTTAAACATGCCTAATTTCATCACCTGTAAAAGAGAGAATGGAGAAAATCTCTATTATGAATATATGGACATTATGTATCATATATGTAGTTGTACAAGTTTGAACTGATACGTAGGTTCATTATCCGGTAGGTTAAGCTTTTGGTTAAAATTGGTAGTCATTCACTCATTAGTACTAGGCTATGAAGGAGAATTAGAAAACAAGAGGGGAAACAAATTAGTTCAATATATGCGTTTTTGATTTTGTAATAAGAACTCTAATATTTTGACAAAACAAGAACAGCTCAGAGGGTCAAATAGACCGGCATTACAGTTCCACACAGCGCGCACCAGATTACTAATGTAATGCTGCTGCTGATGCAGTTAAACGTAGAAGATCAGAATGACGAGCGACCATATCTGATTATCATAAGTATCTTAAAAAAAAGTTGCACCCTTGTGCAAGAAACAAAGAAGGTATAATAATAATTTGTATGATGTTGAAGACAGAGTAAACAAAGTTAATTTAGTAAAATTAATAGGACAGATGGTAATGACCAGAACTAACAAAGAGATAATGAACAGGTCATCATGCAAGAGAAAAGTCAATACATGGTGATTATTGAGGGTTTATATATGTATTATGAAGGATGATGATGATGAAACTTCAGTGTGGACTTAATTCAATGATTTCACAAATGGCAGATGATCGTGATTCCTGAATGAGTTAAAGCAGTTTCTGAGAACTAGAAGCTTAGCTCTCCCAAAGATTCAATGATGCGAGAGCCATGAAAGCATATCCTTGATTTCAGATACCCGATATATGTTTTATCAAACAACAAATACAGAAACAAAAACTTAATGGGACTTTGATGAGCAAGTTCGGTTTCTGTAAAAGATGTAGCAGAAAATCATGTTTCCTCCAATGTAGCAGTAAATCTGTACGGCAGGGGAGAAAAGGAGAGGGTTCTGGTCGACCATGCAATCAAGTTGATCAACGTATCTATAAGTCGCAGACGACAACTGCAAATCTTTATCAGAAGCAGAAGATAATATCATTCATGATTCATGTAACTGTCTAAGTGCAGAGAGATCCAAACCAACTCGTAGAGACAGATCGAGAACACTTGCTAGTCGATCTGCTGGACAAAGTAGTTGTTGAACGATGGTCTATAAAATTACAAAACTTAAGCTTTCAGACTGTCATGAGTTATCGAAACGTTGTTGTTCATTTTGTCTTGATGAAAAAGGTGTACACAGACAAAGCACAAAACAAAACTAAGATATTCGATCCCAATCTATGAACAAGTCAACAGAACACCAGAGGATCTATAATTTGTGCTTGTATGGATGTGAGGATTATGATGAGACTTGTGGATGTGAGGATTATGATGAGACTTGAGATGTGGATGTGAGTTAGGTAAAGTTTGATTTCAAGGGCAACATGAACTAACTGCAAAGGGTGTGAATCAGTCAAGCTGTTTGTACTCTGAAGAATTCAATAATAGATGGAGGCTTAGAGCCATCATAACAAATCCCAAATTTAAATACTAAAATACGTGATAGATATTTCAGATATATACGAACTCAATAAGTTCTGGTGTTCTGGATTCCCAGCAGGGTCGTTTGAATCCATGCATTCGGAAACTGCTTATAATTCAAAGAGATTGCTAAACAGTTGTTTGACAGAAAAGCAATACTATATATAGCTGGAAATGTGCTTCATTGTTGTGATAAGTTCTCACTTGAACCAAGGTATGGTGGTGTGCATCTAGAAAATGTTTTGAACATGTGTCAATTTCAACACTGAGAAAGAGGGAAGTATGAAACTATGAATCCATGGACGCCATGAAATATTGATCAGTGCATATGGCCAAAGACTAAATATAAACTGCAACTATACATTGTTAGTTCATTTCTTAACAGCTTATATTTCTGAGACTCGGTCATTGTACGTGTAACATATAATTGAAAGAGAAATGAATAGGAGGTAGAGTGAGGGAAGATGTCAGCTGGACATGATAATAACAACCATGTCTGCTCACAACTGAATTCGGTGTGAACCAATTTAATTGAGTACAAGGGTTCAGGACCCATTTGATTAGAGTTAATTGTCATTCATTTACCAATCATAGTCTACTGCAACAAGATTCGGAAAACTAGTAGACAGAGAGCACAAGTTGTGTAGTTGTTTGAACGAGGCTGTAGAAACACAAAATGCATTGGGTCAGAAGATATGAAATTGGGCAGACTCTCAAATGGTCAAATAGGCAGGCCGCAGGCGTTGATAATTCACACACTAGCAACATACATTGCTGCAATTCTTCACTAGAAAACTGAATATATGAGATCACAAGTTCTCCCAAGATTCATTTGTTTTTTGATTAGAGGATACAGATGAATTTGAAGAGAGAATGGTTATCAAATACTAATGACCAGAACTAATTGAGATTATGAACTGTCAGGAGAGTATATGTATAATCTTGTGATTTATAAATTGTATTAGGGATATGAATCATATGATGACAATGTCGATGACAATAATGACCTTCAGATGTGCATAGATAATAATGACCTTCAGATGTGCAGTGTGCGCACAAGGACTAACGTGTCCCCAGACATAGTTTAAGGCAGTGATTTGAGTAGCATACCACAGCTTAAAAGTTAGGGCCATATGGAAACAAATCCCAACATTGGTTCTCCAAATAGGAATGACTGCTAGAATGAGTTCCACAGCTAGAATTCTACACAAGCCAACAATTCAAAACCATTTCCTTCATCCTCAGTTTTGGATTCACCAGACATTAGGAAGCCAACTCTTGTTAAAGATAAAAGGTGGGTAAGAAAGTACAGAGAAAGACAAACGCTCTACCAAGTGGGAAAGTTAAACATCCTAACTGGCAGTTTACTAAGATACACATCTAGCAGACAAGAAATCTATGGCTTGTAGAAGATGACAGTAAATACGGTAGGAAATGTGCGACACTAGAGAACCATCTGAAACTAAGAGGTCACATTAAAAGATCACCAACAGATCTCTTTGCAATGCACAGACTTCAAACATCAAACATGCAATCATGTACCTAAAAGATCTTGCTCATCATAGAAATTCCAATCCATTGAGCGACATTGTGATCATTTAGCCAAAGCCCAAGTTCAGGCAATCTTGAAGCATAAAAACAGTTTACTTAATAATTAATAACCGGTACACTACCAAACATAATTCAGGTCCACAACAATGTACCAGAGAATAACGACATGAACCAAACCATATCATATAAAAGAAAACTATAACCAAATGATAACCCGAGAAGCATTGATAAAAATCTGAAGGAAATCTAGACTATCATCACAGAAGAGAAGAACATAATCGGTTTGGGTGATACCCAAACTAGAGAAGTCAAATAAAACACCAATATCTCATGTTCAACATATCAATTCAAAATCAAAACTTGTGAACAGAAGTTTCTATTACAAAAGATAGATGACCTAAATAAAGCAGACCAACACTCTATGCCTTGATGGCAAACTTCCTCAAGGGGTAGTACATCTCCCTCTTCTTCTCACGTTCAGTCTTCAAAGATGCCTGCATAACCAAATACCATAACCAAATCAACACAAACTCTGAACTCCAGAACACTGATTCTACACAAACTCTTCACAAACTCAAAGACGCATATATAAGCAAACCAGATCAGTATGCTCAAGATTTTTACGTAAACATTACAAAATCATTGTGCAGTTACATTACATGCTATAACATAAACATCGAATCATTTCATTCTTTCGCCTTTAAAGTTCAAAGTAAAATCACTCACAAACAGAGCTAAACACTAGAGCGACAATCAACAGACCACAACTAAATATTCACATACAAACAGTAAAATTTCCTAGTCCTGAGTTTGGTATCATTCACCAAAAGTTCAATATTTCCAAATAACCAAACAAGGTAAAGTACCTGGTGCTTGGTAAGCCTTCGGCGAATGGCCCTGGTCTTCTTGGGACGAAGATCAAGAGGCAAGAGCTTCTTGTTCTTGTACACTTCCCTCAGAGCAGCCTTCTGCTTCTGCGAGATCACTGTCAACACCTGAGCAATCCCAAGCCTCACAACCTTGCTGCACAACACATCAAACCGCACCATAAAAATCACATCTTTAATTCCCAAAACCAAAAACGAAAGCAAACAAACTTTGGGGTTCTTACATCTTGGAGAGCTTGTTGGGTGCGCCACCGGTGACCTTGGCGACGCGGAGGAGGGCGAGCTCCGCCTTGAGATCCTTGAGCTGGGCCAAAAGATCGGCCTTTGACTTCTGCCTCAGCTCGTGAACCTTGATTCTGGCTGTTACAGATTCAAACAACAACAACCAAGATCAGAAACTGAAAATGGGTGAAGAAAGCAGAACGAAATCGAAGAGAGATTGGGAGGGTAGGGTTACCCATTGAGAGACTGTGTGTGAAGTTCGGCGGCTCTTCTCTGCTTTCACTCTAAAATGAAACCCTAAAACTATGAGGTGTGTTCGTGGGTTTATAGGGTTTTATATAGTGTGTGGTGGGCTAGGTTTGAGTCTGCTCTTGGGCTGATGTTGTTTTGGGCTCTGTAGTGTTATCGTTCTGTTTTTTATCCAATAGGCCCAAGGAAATTTTCAGGACTAAGTTAATCTCACAAGAAAAAAAGAGTCACATATTACAGCATGAAAAGTTAATAATGTTGTCCAAAATGAGAAAAGTCGGAATTTACAGCATTAATTTGTCTTTTATCTTTTGATTTGGTGATTCTCGGCTATGTCATTCTTGTTTGCCGAAGAAGTAAAATTTTCGTTAAACTTTGGGGGATGAAAGTTAGTAATTCTCGGTATACAAATTATCTCTTGAATATGTTTTATCATTGAATTTGTGTGTTTTCTATGTTATTTTATGTTGGGTTGGTTAGGGTTGGGGTTCTATATAATCAATAGTAGCTAGAGAGCTAAATTATGGGGTAGGCTAAAGACAAGAGCTAGATTAGCAAGATTTATTCTGATACTCATTGTGCCTTGTGTGATGGGGGAGTAGCAGATATTGACTATATATTCAGTGCCTGCCCTCTCCAAGGAGGCTTAAACTTCTAATGTCACCCTCTTCCTTTTAGGGGGACGGAGAGATTGTACCATTCGAGCCTCTCTTCTTCTCCGGCCGGGACTCTTAATCCAAACTTCCAAGCTAGCTAGCTTTGTGTGTAAGGTTTCTCTAGGTCTAGCCCTCAAGGATAGTTTGTTCTCCCAAATTAAGGATCGGAGTAGTGCGAGCTCTCCCCATCATGATCAAGGATCCCTAACCTTGCGAGAGTTTTAACTTACAGATGTTTGAATCGATTGGCAAACTGTTAAACACTATAGAAACTAATCATCATCAGGTTTTACATGATGTAATTTTCTGCCTGCATATTCTCCTATACAGAAGGGTTGAAAAATCACTTAGAATTCTACTAGCAAAAAAACATCTCACACGGATTCTTTTCTCACATACTACTTAATTTTTTGCATCCAGCAAGATTTTCAAAGCTAAAGATTGGAGTTTATGAGGAGATGTGAACAATTATATTGGAATTAGCTGTAAGTGAAGGTTTGAATCACAAATTCATCTAAATATTTGTGAAAAAATCATTTTAAGATTGTGCCCAGTAAAGCTGTTTGTATTCATTTGTAGCAGTAGAAGATCTTGCTTGAACCACATGAGATCCAGAGACCAACCATGCATGGTATATGGTGTAACTAAAGTAACTAGAAGATGATGGTGTATGGATGTATGTTGAGATCCATCAGATAGCATACAAGTAGTATGATGGCATACTAGGCCATGACATCTATATGAAATTTTTTTTTTTTTTTTTAATTGCGAACACTTTTTCACACGGTAAAAAGTGAGTCATATGTTAGTTTTACACACACAAAACTGTGTGAATAGAAAGTTATTCACACTGACCGTTAATTTTATAAAGCAATTATTTTTATGAAAAATTGATAGGATCCACGTTAACAATTAACACGGACTTTTTTAATCATGTGTAATGAGCATATATATTAGGCCCCTCTCTGGGCAGCACAGATGTGCAATTTGTGAGTGTAGGGTAAGTAATGGCTTTTCCACACTAAAATCTATATGAGAAAAACATATTTCACACCGATTGAAATCCTTGAGAATGTGTGTTTTGCTAGTAGTGGAATACTAAATTAGTGAAATTACTGACAAGGATATAAGGCAAAAGGTCCTAACGTACCCGTATCTAGCTAGATCTCCTCCATAAAACCCTAACGACAGTGATGTTTAGAGAGAAGGATAATGATAACATCTATGTTGCTTCTGGAAATCTCACTCCGATAACGTCAACACCTAGCTTCCTTTCGATTAGTCCAACTCCAAAGTTAATTCGCAAGCTGTGACACTTGCATTGACACTAATCCAATATAACATTATTTTTCTTATAGTGGCCGATTAAACAAGGCCGTGAAAGTGATATTCCTTGAAAAATCATGAAACTGATGATGTTCTAACAATAATTTTTAGTGACCATTTCTCTCCGCTATCAACAAATTCAACATGCTAATAACTCTTTCAAATCAGTCTATATTATGATTTGAGTATATTATTTCATCTGTGCATTGCTCCCAAGATCCAACGTTAACGTATGTGTTTTAGGTTCAGTTTAAGAGACATTACACAAATTTTAACATTGTTTATGAGTCATTAGATTTTAAAATGTTTAACGGTTTAGATTTATTGTTTGAATGATGCATGCATTCGTTATTTCTCATCCTCATCATTTTCTATCCCAGTCTCTTCCATAATCTCATTAGCGGGTTTTAATTTGGTAACTATCACGTACGGATATATTTTCAATTTTTTTTTGTTGGGTTTCATTTGTGCTATCTACTTGCTGTTGAGTAGTATTTGTTCATCCCAAATGCTCATGTCCTTGATGAGTTGATGGTCGAACTTTGTTCTACAGTTGAATGTGATAACTATTTCCTTTTCTCATCTATGATTGGTATACATTGTGGCTTCAATGTACTTAATAAGAGGACTCTTGAATCGTTAAACAGTTTCATCAAGAGCAGTATACGTTGCATAACGATGAACAAGTCGAATAACGATATTATACATATAAATATATTGACGCACTGCAAGACGTAACCAAAAATCAAATTGTATATGACAGCATCAAATTAGACAAGTAATTCCTATTATACTGTAGTTGTTAGCAAACCCTAGCATTAATAATAGGGACAAGCAACACATCAGAGACATCATCGTTCCCCCGGACCATATATAACTAATATAAGTGAAAAGGTAATTTAAACTACTTTGGACGAACTACCTCTAAGATACGCTACCCAGGCCAAAATGGATGCCGACTTCTTAAACTATTGGCAAATTTTCTCAGTGGTGGATGTATTAAGTCGCAAATAATCTTGGTCAGTAGCTAACTGGAAAGGAGAAATGTCACGATTGAACACTAATTATGTAGGGCTTGTGGGTAAGACTGTCATCATCGATTGTGATTAGTTTACTACTAAGCACTAACTACTTTGTCTGCATGTCCACGTTAGCTGTGGGGGTTTTTGGTGTGAGATTTATGCTGCATCGCGCCTTGGGTTTACAGTTGCTCCAACAATCATGTTTCACTCATTCATTCTCATATCATTTTAAAATCCGATGCGTTATCAGTCATCAATGATCTTGGTAGCGAAAAGGAGGACTGGTCAGTGGAAGGCATGTTAATACAAGAGATGCATGAAGGCCATGTTTCGCTTCTTTTCTTCAGTGTTATGTAATTATTGTCCAAGGAAATGTAATCAGGTAACGCATGTTTTAACCAAATATGTGTTTTTGTTTCTTGCATTTCAGATTTGGGTAGAGGAAGGGCTACAATGGCTCTCCGAGGTACTAAATATTGATGTATCTATTTAATCTATTATCAATAAATGTCAGTGAGCTGTGGTTTGGTTGGTTAAGGTGTTTAACTGACAATTTTGAGAATCAATATCAAATTTGATATCTAAATCATCATATGATTTTCGTATTTAGGGTCTTGAGGCTGACATTTTGTACGTTTATTTAGTTATAGCTGATTTAGATCTAAACCTCATATCTACGCATGTCCAATTGAATATAGTGGTAGAACGAAGAGATAAAGAGGAGACCGACACGATTTTGCTAGTCACACAAGTGATTTTCAGCAATGTCATAGCCGATTGAACTGAAATTCGATTCAGAATGCGGTTCAGAACGGTTTCCATGCAATTTTTTTAGCTCTGCTATGCATGTTTTCCGCCCTCATTACACTGTCACACTAATTGCATGCATAGGGGATTGTACAACTACATTGGCACCTTATGTCCACAACAGAATATATACAAGGTGTTTTTGAAAGGCTATAGTGAAACCGCATATTACACTAAAAATATTCACCTCATTATAATGACAACAAATTTGTGCACACAGATGCTATTTTTTTGTTTTTGTTTTTGAAAGGGTTTGCTCACATATGTTTTGTAGATTTATAGCAAATATCAAAGTAAAATTTATGAATCAACCAAACATCAGCAACACTTGAATTGAATTTATTTGAGTAAGTTATTTAGAGAATCAGCTAGCTGTGCTCCATGAATTACACAGTCATAGAGCCAAACAGACAAGAAGAACAAGTTATATGCATGGCCTCGATCTTCCATATGCAGGCCAATACCGATCACACATAATTTTACCTTTGTCTATATATACCTGCAAACAAACTCATAAATCCATGAAAACTGACCAATTCATCAGCAAGTTTTGTATCAAATCAGAAAATGACAAAGCCACAGTATGGTTTTCCGTCCAGAGAACCCAGTTACAACCGCGTACGTTGACATGATCTTTCTTTTTCAGTGTATATTGATATTTTTGGTTGGGTTTTGAGGTGCAAATGGTCTCGTACATTTGGTATATGAAATCATTAAGTCGACCTCTCTAAGGATATGAATGAAATTCACGCATGACATGATTTCCATGTGGTCGGTCAAGAACGCCGTCGATTATGATACACGTCTGAATTACTGAATAGCTGAGGCCCTAAAAGGCAAATAATTGGATGCATGCTACATGTTTGGAAATTGGTTTTCAGCCTATTCAAAAAAAAGGAAGAAAGAAAAAGGTTTTCTGAGCTCAACAAATCACAAACACGTGATTGTTAGCTAACGAGATATGAGAATCTAAAAACAGTTTATATAAATTTCTTGGTCAGTTAGTGACCAGATTAACGCTACTAACAAACATATTTAACTTAAACTAACATACTTAACTAAATACATGAACCGAACCCATTTATTTACACCCCCTTAAAGTGATTTGAATAGTCGAGCTAACCCATAAAATCACCTTTTAATTTCATGATCCACCAAAGTTTCTAGAAAAGGAGCATCTTTATTGGCCAAAAGTTTTCCCATCAACTATTGGAGGACTTATCTTCTCAATTCCCAATCATATCTTCCATTTCCTTCTTATCTGATTTTCATGTCCCCTGAACCTGAAGCACCTAAAGGAAACTCAAACATCATTCAATGGATGCAAAGCCCCACATTGCCTAGCTTGGCGTTTATGCACATTTTGACTTAGCAAGAGATAATGGAATAAGACTCTTGCACAAAATGTGGCCAAGACAAGTTTGGGATCTACGTACAAGGATCGCTGATCTCACCATAAATTAGGTTCCCAATCTTAATCATTTCAAGAGATAATGTTTTAGTGATCCTGTATTATACATAGGTCGGAAATTTAAACAAAACTAAAATAAGTGACGGTCATAGTTTATAGAGCCCTCGATCGTTACTCGAAAAACGTTTTCTTCTTGACACGTACTCATCTACCATTAAGTGCTCATTGACATGAATTACATGATGCTTTATCTCTACCAGAACTATTAAGACTGAAAAGATAACCCTAGCTAATCAGTTCAATTCGTTTACAAGCAAGCTTGATAAGCTAGCGGCCATAACTTAGATATATATGTGTTACACAAATTTATTGTCACAGATTATTATCATGTCTGATTGAGAATCAAACCAATCATTCCCAGAAAAGAAGTTAATTACTTAATCAAAAATCCCAAATGGATAATATCCCTTGTATATCTTGTATAATACTAAATTAGATAATTTACTTCTATAACTATCCAATGCAAGAATCATATCCGGATTAAAATACTCAAAACCTCACCCACATTCTTTGCACCAATTTGCAACTAATTAGTTTGTTATCCATCTCTAATATTCTATCATAGACAGCCTTGATTTTCAAAGAAGCCAGATCCTAAGTTCAAGCAAAGAGTTAGAGTATTCTTCTATATGATTTGTGGGAGCTAATATTATATCCTAATTAGTTATCTACAATAATACAATATAGGCCGCTAAAGCCATAGCGTGTGTGTCAAGTTGATTTTATTTGGTTCCTTCCAATCTCTAAAGTACTACCACTCTTCCTATTCAGTTGTGTCAATTCGTTTTCATCAATTTAAGTTTCAAACTTTATAAACTCCCTTTTGAAAAGTCCAAATTGTGAAACAGGGTGCAGAGTTGACCACAATACAACACGGCCTGGCCTTCAGCTTCCTCCTATATATATGTAAACCTCAGCACTTTCCCACAAAACCATCCCACTCGTTTTTGTATTCCTGTATTCTTCAGTCTCAATCTTTCTCTGCACTAATTCTCTCACTCGTTCACTGTTCTTGATATCATGGTACCCTTCTTTCTCTCTCTCTTTCACACTCACTGTTCTTGTTCTCAATATCATGTTGGTTTTTATGTGTTTGTTTGTTTTCTGATCTGTTTTGTGTTTTGGTTTATGATTGTCTGCAGGCCATTGATATGGGGAATGTCATATATGAAGAGGTTAGCCCAAGTTCTGAGTTGGATTCTTATTTTGTTTTCAGAAAGATTGCTTTCTGTGTGTGATTCTAATGGTTCGTCTTTGATTGCAGGAGTATATCTTCAACTCTAGAGGAATGAAGCTTTTCACATGCAAATGGCTCCCAGAAAACAACAAGCCCCCGAAAGCCTTGATCTTGATCTGTCATGGATATGGCATGGAGTGCAGCATCACCATGAACAGTGAGTACTACTTACTTATTTGGACAAATTCTGATTTTCCCATCAAGATTTAAAACTCATATCAATGATCATGTATATAGGTACTGCAATCAGACTAGCCAAAGCAGGGTTTGCCATATATGGGATAGACTATGAAGGCCATGGAAAATCAGCAGGCCTTGCAGGCTTTGTCAAAAGCTTCGATGCTGTTGTCGATGACTGCACCTCTCACTTCACAAACATTTGCGGTTAGTATTCACACTCCTAGTTTTTTCATTCTGCACTCGAAAACTAAATAGTTTCTGAAACAAGCATATTGGTGGATCATATGTATGTGTTGGATATTGATGGTTAAATTCCATTGATCAGAGAGCAAAGAGAACAAAGGGAAGACGAGGTATCTGTTGGGAGAGTCAATGGGAGGAGCTGTGGCTCTGCTTGTTCATAGGAAAAAGCCAGAATATTGGGATGGTGCGGTCTTAGTTGCCCCCATGTGTAAGGTAAAGAGCACTCATCCTAAGACCTAGCTAATATCAATTTGCTTCTTTTTGTTTGTCTTCTACTCTTTCTTTTTTGTTCCCACACGTTTATATTGGACCTTTTTGTTGGAGCTTTTGATTTAGATTACAGTCGTACATACATACACCAAAAAATTATACAGTTCTGTTATTTTACATTAGTTTTAAAAATGTATTTGTTGACCAAATCCATCTGTTAATCACATAGATTTTTCGGCATCTTGTCGATAATCGATGTCTAATTGGGTGATTAGGGACTGTGATTAGTATAATAAGCATGGTACAGCAAATAGTTTGAATCATTCCACAAAGGCGTATGTAGCATACAGTCAAATTATAATTCAAGTTTTTTTTTTTTGTTAGTTCTTGAATAGTGTATTCAAGATTCTGATGTAAACTAATCTATTTGTTTTGTGTTAACAGATTTCAGATGAAATGAAGCCATCTCCAGTTGTGGTCAGTGTTTTGACTCAGCTCTGCAGGGTTATTCCAACCTGGAAAATAATCCCTACAAATGATGTCATTGATTTTGCTTTCAAAGTACCCGAGGTTAGAAAACAGGTTAGGGAAAACCCCTACTGTTACAAAGGCAGGCCTCGTCTGCAGACCGGCACTGAACTCTTGAGGGTCAGCACGGAACTTGAGCAAAGGCTTCAAGAGGTCACATTGCCGTTCCTAATCCTCCACGGCGAAGAGGATAAAGTAACTGACAAATCGGCTAGTAAACAGCTATATGAAGTGGCGTCGAGTTATGATAAGACATTGAAGTTGTATCCAGAGATGTGGCATGGTCTGCTCTATGGAGAGCCACTGGAGAACATTGAGGTTGTGTTTTCAGACATGATCAATTGGTTAGACAAGAGATGTTCCATGGCAAATTCAAGGTTAGAAGGAGAGTTGAAGATGGAGAATGACAAAGAAGTTTATAGTAGATAAAAACAGAGCAAGTAACTTGCAGATGATATATTTGTTTATTGGATTTATTTTTCTGTTTCCTTGTATTGCTGGGAATTACATGTAAAAAGGTTTTATAGAGAAATTTCAATTACCATTCTGTAAAACTATTACACAAATGATGAAAGCCATGTTGCTTCACACTGGCAGCAAGATATCATATACCACACACCCCATTGTCTTTATCTCGTTGATTTTCCAGGTGACCTGCCAAAAAGAAAATTGGATTTACACCGAGTAATCAATAGTAAATTTTGTTTTATGCACTATTTATACTTGATAACACAGCATTACAGCTTCAAACAGGTTGCAAGTAAGAAAATGTCTTATGTTAACATAAATATGATGTAACACGAAAACACTAGATTAGTTTATCATTTTAAATCATTGCTATGAAATCAATCACATTGCAACTGGACTTTCAAGCAATTCAAATTATCATAAATGATAAACCTTGCATGTTGTTAAACAGAAAACGAACAGGAGAACAGGAACGAAAAAGGAAATCGATTACGAGAAATTATAACATAAAGTGTCTACAAGATGCGAATTATCTTCTTTTGGTAACACTTCTGGTTAATCCTAACATTCATTTGCCACATGCCTCTCAAATTGACCTGCACAAAAAAACCAAATTCTCATCAGTATCCAGCATCTGTTTGACCAACAACGATATTAATCAGGGACACTAAATGCAGAAAGTATGAAAAAAGACCAGGAGGATCCCATTGAGCTTGTTCTTTCTTAAATGATCTTATTTCGAATTTCCTCAAGTTTCTTTAGTATCTCTGCAGGAGTCCTATCCAACTCGGCCGCAATTTTCCTCTGTACATCCATAGGCAATGTTGGGTACTGCTCGCAAAGATCTCCATCAATCACATTCTTAATCGGGAAATAAGCTGATCTATAAGCCATGTGATCTCTCCCACACAAGGGTGGATGTTCCTGCCTCATATACATCTCCAGGTGAGAAAAGAAGTCAATGTCATCACGGCAAGTGAATGCACACAATGCACCCAAGCTACCCATCACTGTCCCATAAAAGACGCAATCAGCACCACCTGGAACTAGAGATGCCTTCTGCAAGGAGATGACTACATCACCAACATGAAACTGAACTATATCCTCCACTTTGTTTGGAGCCCCATTCAACTTGCCCTGCTCCCATTTTATCCTCCCCCCTATTGGATCTTCTTCTATCTCATCTGAAACGTCCTGTGGTAACCGCACAAAGTACACATTCCCAAACTTGTCCGCACCTGCCATGGTGTCGAAATCAATATGGAACGATGCTGTCAGCCATCTTGGAACTCGATCATCAGCAAATATATACAGCTGATTCTCATCCCGCCTATACTTGCAGTAGTGGAATGACTCTTGAATGTCACCAACATATATTCGATCACGATAGGTGTGAATGGATACAATATCGTTGGGAAACAGCTTATTCTCACATTTCCTAAGCAACCTTTTTCTCCCCAAATCATATAGTCTGAGCACTGGTCCTATCCCTGCTAGTAGTCTTCCCTGAAACTGGCATAAAGCAAGAGGAATCCCATCTACTTCGGTCTTGTGCAAAAGTTCAAGGGATTTTCCATCATCAAGAAAGCGATATATATGAATATATCCTCTAGTTATACTTTTCTTGGGCCAAAATTGAAGTCCCTTTGCAGTTCCAACAGCCAAAAGTGTACCATGCTCCTTCAGAGGAGCCGCCCCAACTAGACCGGCATTATCATGAAAATTCACCGTACATACACTGACTGCAGATTCGTTATCGAGTTCCAGCAAACAAGTTGTTTTTGCTGTCTTTGGTTCAACAACTCTAATGCAAGAAACCCATTTGTCAGAATCTGCCTTTGGATAGCCATAGTGCTCATCAGAGAGGGCAACATCCTCATTATCATCAGTTTCCATCTGCTCCACATTACCATTTCCTTTTTCACCCATTTCTGCAGCCTCAGAGTATTCCTTTGGTGGAGAAAGATCTTCACCGTTACTACCCTTCCTACGCTTCATTGCTGGAGAGAAATCTTCATCTACATCCTCCCTAGTTTTCCTTTTTGCCGCTTCACGCTCTTCTGCGGTGAATGCTCCTTGATCACTTTCGATAATTACCAAAAGCTTTTGTTTCACTTGAACAGCAAACTTTCTAGGGGTGTACCTCAGAGGAATCACAATTTCATTAAATGTTTCTCCTAATCTTTCAATCATAAGAATCCTTAAGGAACTGCGAGCAACAGCAACTATACCTTCTGTACAATTACCAGATGAAAATGAGGCAGCATATTCCAAAGCCTCATAAGATAGGGGTGTTATCAGAAACTTTCCTTGATTAATATAGCCAAGCCAAGGGCGACTTGATAAACAAAGGAAAGCGGGCTTGCCTCCTATATTAATAGAAAATAGCTTCGGAGCTCTTAGTCCTAAGAATCGTGAACGGGAATCAGAAAGCTGACCTGTCACCATATCTACCACTGTTCTGAACAAAATCCCAGTTTGTAAACCAGCATTAAGGAATAGGTTGGCAGGATGATCGGCACCATCCTCACCACCAACTGACGCCTGAACCTCAAGAAATAGGAGAGATTCTGGAACTGAAGAGACGCTTTGAACGCTCAATATCTGCATACAGTCATCAGGATCCAATGACAATATACGAATCGTATTGTCATACGAGCCAACTGCAAGAAAACGAGATCTCTGTCTCCCTTCAGGTACTGGGGCAATGTCCAGACAAGCTACATCACCGGACAATTCATGCTTCTCAACCTCCGCCAGTTGACCAGTCATATCAACCTCAAAGTATATAAGTTCTCCTCCATTCAAAGCAATAACTACCTGAAGTCTATTAGAGCCGACCGATAGAATCTTTCTCTTTCCAGGAGTCCTCCATTCATGGACACGTCCACTGTCCCTAATATGCCTAATGCCATTTGGATGAACTTGCATGATACCATCATCACCTATCAAAGACACGGCAAGTGTAGCGGTGGTATCAAGAAATCCACTGTCAATAACTTCTTCGACTGTCTCACCAATTGAAAGCACAATAGTAGCATTTGCAAAGGACACCACAATGTATGCATCAAACTCATCGCTCACTTTCTTTTTCACTGTCCAGACAGCGTTTGGTACATCAGGAAGATCTGACACAGCCATCTCACTGATAGCCAAACCAGGTCTTAGTATCCTGAGAGATGAACGAGGACCCCGCCCGCAAAGTGTGAATATTTGAGGCGTTTCTTCTTCAAACAGATTAGAGACCTTCATGTCCATTATCGGCATCAAGCTCTCAACCTGATCAATCCTAACAAGGTTCTTAAGTTTCCTAGGCAGGAAACCCTCATCAGTTGCCCTCACCAAAGCCGAGGAGGACTCCACATCAGGATCTTCCTCTAATGCCTGCAACTGATACAAAGCATGATCCCCAAACTCCGAAGCAGCAAACAACAACCCCGATTTCAACACACACATTGAAGTCGTAACTGGGATTGTATCAAAGTACTTAATCTTCACTCCCTTGACAACATCCTTATCATGCTCCAAACTCACCTTGAATATATCCCCATACTCAGTCTGCACAAGAAAAAAGAACATAGACTTCTTCATCCTACAAGTAGCTGCCGAAACTATAAGAACCCCACGCCCTGCAGGCAAATCAGCACGCCGAGGAATCACAGCCCTCACATCCTCCTGTCCCTGATTCTTATAAACCACAAAATTCTCTCCACAAACCAACACTCCACTCGGCCCATCGCCGCCTCCTGGAACCGCAACCAGCAAATTGGCCCCATTATCAACCTCATCACTCCACTTCCTGCACACATTATTAAGCCCCAAATCAAGCTCGTAATATGTCAAACACTTTCGAGCATTCCCACTCGAATCGATATCGGAATAATCCACCTCAATGGCAGCAAACACAGGATTATCAAACCCACAATCAACTCCACAAATCGAAAACACAATTGTATGAGACTTATGTGCCTCTAGCGGTGACGATATCGTCAATCTATTAGCCACATCCCTGTTCAAAACATACACCAGCTTCTGCTTCTCACAGGCTCCAACCATAACCGCCCTACCTTTCGGGTCAGTAGCCAAATACTGACCCGGAACAATGCGGCGAGACCCGGATTTTCCGAAGGTCTCTTGGTGAATCTTCTCGAATACGTTCTTGTTTGGGTTGTAGCATAGGATTACGATTCGGCCGGAATCGGAGCCGACGACGATGTAGTCTTTTCCGGAGCCGGTGAGGCGAAACGGGGCCAAGGACCTGATGGCGCCGAAGATTTCGACGGAGAGGAGAGTGTGGATCTTACCGGTGGCGTCGGGGCGGAGAAGGTCGAGGACTTTGCCGCGGGCGACGGCGATTTCTTGGGTTTTGTCGCCGGAGAAGTTGCCGTGGATGGCGCAGACTATGCCCGTGGGGCGCTGGAGAGTGAGACTGTAGAGGTGCATTGGAAATTTGGGTTGTGGAGAGTGTGAACGTTAGGGTTTTTGGAGATTATGCAGAAGGTAATTGCTTCAGGTATCAGAAACTTCAAGGTTTCGACTTTGGAGGGTGTTGTGTGTTTAACTATTTATACAAGAAGAAGGATATTTCTTTTTTGAGTTTTTTCTTTTCGAAAAGGAAAAGGATTTATTTTTATTCTTTGAGAACTCTTTCGAAATGGAAAAGGATTTTGGAACCCACTGGGATTAGTCCAGTGGAAACATACTAGGCTGTAAGTGGGGCGAACGTTGTAAGAATCCTCTCGGTAATAGAAGACTCTTGGTTCGAACCTCAGCTTGTGAAAAACATTTGTTGAGGAGAGGTCATACCTAAAACTACTTCTAGCTTCCTCAGCCGCCATTTTTCTATAAAAAAAAAAAAATTTTGAATATATTACTGGTCATTTGATTAGGCTCTCGGTGTGCAAATTCTGTTCATATTAGGGTTATACTTGGCCCTTTTAAGTTAGGGATATTCAATAGTTTTGAATTCTACAAAAACCGAATAGGCTGTAACAATTTCATGCTAAGCCACCAAATTTTTATGGTTTGACACAATAGTTTGTTGACATTCCACGTAAAACTGTAAAATTTAAAAATCAAGACAAAAGAAATGAGAAGAAAATAATAATCCAAGTTCCTAATTCGGGTTTCAATCCCTTGGCACAATAATGGTGAAAATTCTGGGTTGCTTGGGAGGTCTTTAGATGTATTTGATTTATATCTGTTTGGTGATGACTCCATTCCATGCCCAATGCTCTAATCTCCCTCTGGGTGAAGTTGATTTCCTAGTCAGACTAGGTAAGCTTGCGGTGCATATTAACCTCCAACCGATACCTTGGGCCTAAAACCTAAACATAAATTCTAATTTTAGGCCACCCAAACTTATAAGTATTTATATAAGTTTTACATCTCCAACTTATAGAGTTAAATTCCAAAACTATTTTAATCCTTCATCATCTTATATCATCTTGAGTGAAAAGGCATGGCTCAACATGCTAGAGAACAAGACTGCCTTCACCACCAAGCAGCAGAAACTAGTTATCTGTTTAACGACAAGAGCAGCTACAGAGAGCTGGCTGAGACTGCCGAGCAGGGTAAGACGAGCAGAGATGGGAACTGGGAAGACTTCATGAGCTTACAACACTCAAGGGACATGTCGAGTAGGTTTTCGTCTATTACAGTACTGCAAAGTGCAAAGTAATTCAAAACAGAGGGTCCTAGAGATATGAACAATGGAAAAATTTATTGCAATGATAAAAATGATATCGATCTTTGCCATGACATTGATAGTCATTTTAGGCCTAGAAGGTCTCTCTTGGTACCATGCCAAGGCAGTTGCAATGCCCATACGATACACCACGAAGGTGTAGTGGCTCACGCCCTGCCTTAGTGCAAGGATTGAGATGATGGAGAGTCCTGCATCCATAATCTGTTAACATCCTCAATTGCCATACACATTTGTAGCGTATCGTATGGCCATTGGATACATCATACACGTTAATTCACATATCACAGACGCAAAACATTACAGCAGGGAAGAGCTGAGGGTGCTCACTGCTCACCACTAATCACATGTGCATTCTGCAAAGACTAAACCAAGGGAAAATGGGTTCGGAGGTTTGTGATCATCCAAACCTAAAATCTGAGAAAAACTAATCTAGTGTAGTTTGGTATCAGAAAAAAAGTGAGAGGAGGAATGTATGGTTTCCTTCACCTCTGGATGCCTCACTTATAAATAGAGCTGAATGCAACACAAATGCATGTTGTGATGAACCAAATTTGTTTAGGTTTTGGTAATGCATGCAACACTTGTGTAGTGAAAGATTAATGCGTTAATAGTCTCAGAAAATATGGATGTGCTAAATATGAAGATGGTGCAAAAATCAAACAATTTTTGGTCCAATATTAAAGATCAACTCTTGGATAGTTGTGGATATAGTCTTGGAGTTTTCCACAGTCTATTGTTCTAAATCCACCAATAGTGGTTACTTAATTTCCCTTGTCTACTGTATTGTTTATGATTTAGCATGCTAATTCCACAGCTACTAAATTAATGACAATAACCTGCAGTTTAGCCACCGAACCCATATTCACCAAATCCATTCACGAATCATCCTCATATAGATGAATAAACTGGCGCGGACAAAACAGCTATCTAAAGACACAATCTCAACTCAAGAACCAACATGGCAAGGCTAACCATAGCTTGCAGCTTCATCCTGCTGATCACCACCACCATAAACCATCCTTTTGCCGCTGCTCGAAGCCTAAGCAATTCAAAGCCATCACACCCTCACAATCACCTTCACAAACTCACATTCCTAATGAGAGATGTGCTCATGAATGTGACACAACCCTCATCCAAGACCAAACCAGCAACCACCAAAGTGATAAGTCCTGAGCTGCCATTTTCGAAACCACTAGGAGTATTTCCTCCAAATGGAGGAGTCCCCATCTCAGAAATCAACCCCATGCATCCTACTACTCCAGTTTCGGGATTCTCCACTCAAACGCTAGATTTATCCAGCATTGGACTATTTTTTCCTGCTAGAGCCACACTGCAAGAACTGGAGTTTGGGGAAGTAACTGTGATCGATGAGGACATATTTGAAACTTTTACTTCAGGGTATGGTTCACTGGTCATTGGAAAAGCACAGGGGATATATGTTGCAAGCTCTGAAGATGGGAGTAGCCATATGATGGCCATGACTGCACATTTTGCCAATAATCAATTTAAGGATGGATTGAGACTTTTCGGGGTTCATCGCAGGGATGTGCATGATGAATCGCATATTTCTGTTGTTGGTGGCATTGGGAAGTATGTGGGTGCAAATGGCTATGCAACTGTTAAGACAGTGAAAACTGAAGAAGCAGCCAGCAAGATGTTCAAGCTCAATGTCTATCTCAGCTAGTAGCTAGAAACCTCATTTTCTGATTGTAGATTCTGGTTGTATTATGTTTCCGGTTATAAATAGGAATGATGTTATTCACAATTGGGTTGAGAAACCAAATGCATCATGAAATCAATCAGTTTCCTAGACAAAATTGCAAACAGACATCTTTTCAATTACGAACTCCTTTCTTCAATCAAGTAGGGAAGGATTAATACCAGATTTTGAACCTAATCAATTGGTGGCTAACAATTTTTTCTTCCAACAGATCTCCATATGCATTTTTGTTTATAAGAATGATATTATGATTATAAAAGTGAAAGAAGGCCAAAATTTTGAGCATATGTTAAAACATCCCACCACAAGATGCTGTAAAATGGACTTCTGCAGTTTTTTCATAATAGCAGCTCTCTATAAGAGTTAGAACTTGGCAGATCAGTACTAAATAGTGATGACTCTATCAAATTTGGGAGTTGGTCTTCTCAATTACTCAAATGATCTTGGAAAAAATCCACAATTTTAAATCTACTGCAACTCCATAGAACTTGATCACTAAATGTAACATAATGGGTTTGAATGTTTAGTCCTTTCTGTTTCAAGAATCACTTACCAGTATGCAGAGAGACCTTAAGGGTTTCTTTTGCTTAGTAAATGATTATGCTATGAAGAAGTATCTAAAGAAATGGAAGGAGATAGTTTCAACTGCTTCACTTTCAAGTTTTAATTCATTAACTGCCACTATTGAGTTTATTCCTGTAGTTTTTACCCATGTATGAAATGTGGTTATTACTCTAAATGCTCTATAGGTAAAATTGCACCAGTCCCCCAATAAGGTTATGCCAAAACACCAGGCTGTAGTGGACAGCACCTAATCATATATACTCATACACCAGTACCATCTTAACTACTCAAAAGGAGTAGCAATTCCATTTCATAGGGAGTTGGTTTTCTCAACCAAAGACACCCTGCAAAGAAAAAAAAGGGTACAACAACTCCATCACTTGGGAGATTTCAGAAAACTATATATAACAACACAAACCATTTCATTTCTCAAACACAACTCACTCAAATCCATTACATTCTGGTGCTCCCAAGAGTCTAAGCAAATACTCCTCATATCCTCACAACCTAAAATGGCCTCCAAAGCACTCAAGGCCACCCTCTACATTTTGTTCCTAGCCATCATCACACTTGGATATGCCAACTCAGCAAGGATCCTTGATGAGGTAACCAATCCCCTTCCGACAACTGTACTAGCCTCAAACCCGATAAATCCTACCACCCCGTTGCCAAGTGGCCAAATCCCTGTCACCACAACTGTTGATGACAATGTGGACGATGCCCCAGTTGATGATGTCACACCACCCGTTGATGTGGCAACACCAATAGTCCCTCCTGTCACCCCTGCGGTGCCAGAAGCCGAGTCACCCCAACCCGAAGAACCCGTCACCACTACCGTGCCAGCACCTGTAGCGGGTCCCACCATCCCCTCCGCAACCGCACCAATCCCCGTAGCGGGCCCCATTACTCCGACCGCACCTCTCCCGGTGGCAACACCCGTGGCCGGCTCCGCCACCACCGCGGCGAAACCGCATTTGGCCTTCTTCATGCACGACATTCTCGGCGGGTCCCACCCGTCGGTTCGGGTGGTGACGGGGCTCATCGCCAACACCGTGGCCAACGTCCCCTTTTCGAAACCCAACAACAACATCTTCCCCGTCAGCGGTGGGACCCCCCTAAACAACAACAACCTTAACGGCTTTCTCAACAACAACCGCAACAGCCTCCCCTCCTTCGCCGGCCTCACCGGCACCACCGGCCTCACCAACTCCCAAACCAGCACCGTCATCCAAAACTCCGGCAACAACAACATCGTCAACGGCGGCAGCAACCTGCCCTTCGTCACCGCCGGCCAGCTCCCCAACGGCGCCACCCTCCAGAAGCTCATGTTCGGCTCAGTCACCGTCATCGACGACGAACTCACCGAGGGAGAGGAGCTCGGCTCCGCCGTGCTCGGTAAGGCTCAAGGGTTTTACTTGGCAAGCTCTTTGGACGGGAACAGCCACACAATGGCGTTCACTGTTCTCATGCACGGCGAGCATGACGTGGAGGACACCATCAGCTTGTTTGGGGTCCACCGCACTGCGTCGCCGGTGTCACACATTGCGGTGATCGGCGGGACCGGGAAGTATGAGAATGCGAATGGTTACGCGGCCATTGAGAGCCTTCATCAGGAAGACCAGCACACAACGGACGGTGTAGATACCATCATGCAGATCAGTGTTTACCTCTCTGAGTAACATGTGTTTGTGTGTTTAGTATTGTGTGCTTGATAATGTCAGTGTTGGATTTGATGTATCTATTTTCCCATGTATCTTTAATTGAATGAAAAAACTTGTGTTCTGTTCTTCACATGTTTTTACAACTGTTCGATCTTCACATCTTTGTTAAGGCAACTTAGAAGGTGAGATTATTAATTAGCCTTAACTGCATTCTTAGAGAGAGGCGAACTTTGTAGCTGATGCTTATGTCAATCTAGATCATAGATGTACTCTCAAAACATTTGGTTATTAGGCCACCTTCGAACGAGTAGAATCGTTTTCGGATTATTAGGTTGGGTGCTAGCTAGAGGCTTTGTTCTGTACTTTTCTTTTCTCATCGAAGAAACTTATGTTGATTAACTACTGTTTTAGTTAAAATATAAGGACTTTCAACTTACAGGCTATGACTAGTTGACTACTACCTGGTTAACTGGTTAAGCACTTAAGCCACAACTAATGAAAAGACTGAAGCTTTTCCTATCTGAGGCCACATTATGATCTTCCAGGGAATGAGCAACTACTATGGCAATATATTGCTCAAACCTCAGTAAATGCTCTCAGCTCTAGTTTATATGATGAATGGAGATGAGATATGATCTATATGAACTATGTGTAGAAAGTGATTGATTTCCATTGCTGAATGATTTACAAGTTTACACATATATAGACCAGTATTTGGAGCCTAACAATAACTAAATATAACTACAAGATCCACAAGATTAGCCTACTATCAATGCTATATCTGTAACTGACATATCAGAATAAATCACTATCAAGAAGCTTGATTTGGGGAAGGAAATAGGTTTGATGGAAGCAAGGATTTAATGTCTCTAACACTATGTATTCAGTTTCAGCACCAGCTTGCCAGGACAAGTATTTTAGTGAATGCCACAATTTGATTTGCTTACTGTAGAGTAGGCTCTCTCTTTCCTTCTTCAGACATTATTATATATCTGGTTTCAGTTGATGATACCGCCTAGTGAAATCTAGAACTGCATTTCTGTCTTGAATGGTTTTCATTGATGTGAACAGATTTTGCAATCTAAAATCGGAAAGGTCTTTTTTTTTTTTTTCCTTTTTCTGTTTCATACGGTAGCTAGCATTGCTTCATCTTTGTTCAGTAAGTTTGTTACAAGTACTTTATAATTACACACCCTCAATGACGTTGAGGAACCAACAATTGATATGCAGTTCTGTTTTTAAGGTGCAGAAGTTTCAATTTTGCATAATATATGTTACAGAAAACAAATTGGAATCATTTCATTTCTCCAAATCACAGGTAATGCAAACTACATTTGTTGTCAAACTTGAAAATGAAAAACACCCTGAATCCCATATATTAGTAAGTAATATAAACAATGAACTGCAGCAAGGTCTCAGCTCCATCAGTTTGTTGCTCATTGGTAGCTGGGAAGGTCTTAACAATGGCAAACCCTTTCGCATCAACATACTTTCCGGTGCCACCCATGATGGCCAAGTGAGACTCCGAAGCAGCCACACGATGGACCCCAAAGAAGCTAAGACTATCAGCATAACCCCCACTTTCAAACATAGCAGTGAAAGCCATAGTCTGACTAGTACCATCTTCAGAACTCACCACATAGAAACCTTGTGCCTTGCCAACCAAACCAGACCCCAGCTCATGCCCTTCGGTTAGCTCATCATCAAACACACTCATTGTGCCAAACATGAGGTTTTGGAGTGATGAGCCTCCTGGAAAGAGCTGTCCACCATTGATGAAATTGTTGTTGTTGTTATTGTTATTGTTTCGTATCGCATTTTGGGTAGTTCCACTGAGTCCAGTGAGAAAAGGGATGTTGTTGTTGCTTAGAATACCGTTGTTGTTGTTGTTCTGGGGTACCCCATTGTTAAATGGCAGGACTGCTCCATTTGGTTTGGCAAATGGTACTTGACCATTGACTGCAGGGCTATTGACTATCCCTGTCATGGCTCTAGCTGTGGGGTTTGTGCCCCCTAGAATGTCATGCAGGAAGAAGACTAGGGAATGGTGGTCATCAGCCACTGTGGCAGGCTGTGTAGCTGAAGGAGTGACTACTGGTACAGCATTGATGGAAGGTGTGCTGATTATATTAGACACCACCGGAGGGACTACAGGAACCGGTGGTTGCTCCTCGAGAGTTCGTGCTGAGATGGCAGAGAAAATGGTGAGGGTGAGGAATAGTAGGTAGGTGACAGAGAACATTTTGTGAGCTTCCATGTGACAATGTGAGGGAATTGATGTCCAAGTTGGAAAGTTTCTTGTTTAGAGTTGTGGATAATGGATTGAAGGATGTGTTTCTGTAGATGCATATATAGCTTGAGCTTTTGAAAGGAGTAGGTGGAATGGAGTAGGTGCTAAATCTTTCCTGTTATAGTGTTCTGGTTAGCTAGGCACCTTAACGTTGTCCTTAAGAATTCAGACCTAAAGGCGTTGAAATTGAATGAAGAGAAATGGTTTGAATTTGTATAGAGGTTTAGGTCAGCTAAGAAAGATCCACTCTTGCTTTCACAAGGCTCAAGGCTCAGATACACACCAGCAATTAGTGCTTAAAAAATCTGTAACTTCATAATCTGCAGAAAAAACACAATTCAGCTAGTTAATTTTAAATCTTTGTGGCTCTTGCTTCGTGTCAATACAAATCCCTTCATAAATTAGGTGGGATTTAAACCAGGAAGAGTGCTGAAATCCAACATGACATTTTTTCTTAATTCGTTTTGTTAAATCCAGTTTTGACAGATAGAACAGATACAAAGATGAAAACAAGTGATCAGATAGAACCATCCAGTTAGTATCATCCTTATCCATGTAAAGTTTCATTAGAACAATTCATGAACTCATAAGAACCAATCTGATTTCACTCATGTATGAAGAAATATATTTGATTCTATACATATATCTTTCTCAACCCCTCGATCAAAACTGTAGCTACATCTACTTAAATATCTTTTCTGTAACTCTCTTCAAAAAAATTATCGGAAAAAAAAGATCACTGCTGTTTCAAACTCTCTGTGCTAAGTTGCTAACAAGCTCTTCTACAAGCTCAATAATCAACAATCTCTCTACTTCTCTACCAATAAAATCAATTTCATCTCCCAAGTCTAACTTCCCAATTCCACTTCTCAGCAGCTTCTCTTCCAAGTTCTTTCTTGCTTCCATTCCTTCCTTTTCTTGGATAACAAGCAACATCCACAGTTCTTCCTCTATCATCTCCTGACCACACTGAGTTCTAATCCTTCTAGAGATGGGCTTTTTCCATATGAGTTCACCCATAGATGGCAGGAGAATCTCTATTAGCCCATCATTTATACGATCAAACAGAAGCCTCCGGTCTGACCTATTCCAAGACACTTGATCACCAAACTTCTTCTCCAGGCTCTCAAAGACATAAAGGCTCATCGGGCATTCTTCAAAACACCAGGTATCACAGTCCATTTCTACTCCCCGAGTATAGAAACCTGCCTCCATTAACACATCAATAAGGTAGGAAAAGTCTCTACTTTCTTCAACTCTGAATGATCCCACTGAATTATTTTCCTTATACTCGCTCACAGATCGTTCATTAGTGTCATCGTCGCTTGACACAATCATTCCAGAACCTTCGGAGCATGTATCAGAGTACTCTGATTTCAGAAATGAAGTTGCATAAACATACTTAGAAGTTAGAACAGATTTAAATAGACAACTTGAAAAAAAACACAAACAAAGCATGGACACATAAGTTATGGCGATATAAAAGAGAAAAGGCCTTCTAGTAAATTAAACTCACCACTGGTGTCAACGTTGATCCTCCCCAAACATTCTGGCAAAGGTGTATTCTCTCTTCTGAATAGTGGGTCCAGAACGGAAACTGGACTAGGCTGGTAAACTTCCTCCCAGCTTGCCATACAATCTGATGCGGTGAAGCAGTGCAAAGGGAAGGTGCTTCCTTCATCAACTTTCATGAACGTTTCCTGCAGTTTTACCACATTTTAGGAAGCGTCACAAGACAGCATTGGTAACCATAATATTCAAGCAACCACAAAACGGTTTCAAGGTGTACATTGCTGCACAAAACTTGTATACAAGAGAGAATAAAAGACTCTTCTAAAGAAAGAAAGAAAAAAAAAAAAAAAAAAAACAGACCTTTTGGACTGAAGTATCTTTAGCATTACTGTCTTCCTGCACAGCTCCATTTTTCAGATCATTGTGAACCACGTAAGTATTTTCTACCATAAGATTACCTTCTGATATCAGGCTATGAATAGATTGAAATTTCTTATTGTTGGTTCGCAACTTTATAGGTCTCGAACCATCCTTCTGGGTAAATTTGTACTCACTTGACCTACTCTTTGCCCAATTGACAGACCTTTTAGGTGTGAAAGGCCACTCACTACAGAGAGCTTCGTATCTATCTTGATGTTCTCTAAACTTACTGAGGTCCAGGTCCTTAGGATCATGCCTAACAGGTTTTTTTCTAGGCCGAAAATGCATACCCAGCTTGTAATCAAAATTTCTAGGCCCTATTTCCTGGACAGGCATGGAAAGCAAATCCCCAATGGTAATGCCACGGTTAGCCCTTCCATACTCTTCAAAGTTTGCAGTCATCTTCCATTGTGCTGAGAGTTGCTCCTTGGATTTCCTGACTACATGTGATTCATCTGAAGAAGAGAAAGACTGGTATTGGTTCCTCCGATCAGAGAAATTCAAGTAAGGAGACCTCATGAGTTCAGATGCCATTGCAAGGGAGATGCCACCTCTGGAACTTGGCCTTGGTACCTTTGCAGTATGTTCCATTCGTTTAAGGTGTATCTTCCCATGGCTAGGACTAGGAAACTCTGTACACTTCTCATCAACTAACTGATAAGCTTCAAGGGAACTCATTGGAGGGAAACATCTTGCAGAACTGTGGACCTTTCCATGATTTGGTTTCAAAACAACAACTCCTCCACTGGGGGAGCATCCTTTTCCATTTGACTTCAATGGAGACCTCGAAAGTTTATGTAAGCCATTAAGACCAACTTCCCCAAGACATTCATATTTTTCTGTTGAAACTTGAAATTCCTCCTGCCTTGACACTTCTGTCTTCAATTCTGACAATCCCAAGTTTTCTGTTCCCTTATGAACTGACAGGTTAAAGTCAGTATCCCCTTTTAGTGGACTTACAACTTCAAAGACATCCTTATAATCTTGATGATCTACTACCAACCTCAATGAATGACATTTCTCTCTAACTCCAATAGAAGCAACTCGGCGAAAGTAATTCTCAGATAGTACTCTTTTTCTTTTTTTGACAGGCTGTTGTTGTGGTGATTCAACAAGACCCATTAACTTTGCAACAACACTTGGTGAAATTGGTGTGGATTCCATTTCTATCAACAACAATATAAAAAGTGGACAAGACTCCGATGGCAATGGAAGACTCCTAGCTTTCTGGACCTCCTCTTCTGCACGAAAATGATTCCAAGATTTTTCAATCAATGTGCAATACGATTATAAGCATGACACAATCCAATCAGATAAGAAAGAAGAACTTGGCCAGAAAACAAAAGCCTTTTCTAGATTTCTTTCACATGTTCTCTAATCATTTTCTTAGAACACAAAATAAACAGACTTACAGAACCAAATATAAAAACCAAAAATAGAGACAAAAGAAACAGATTTACAGATTCCATTTGCGAAGTTCAAGCATCTATATGATCATAACAAAGTTTCTGCAGACCTAATAGCTACAGAACAATAAAGTTTGAGGCAGAACCCAGATCATAAAGGCAGCTTCTTTTGCTATACAAATCATTGGCACAACAAACAACAAAGGGTCCAAGCTCAAGTGAATTAAGTAAATGGAGCCACAACATCATTATTATGCAAGACAAATTTCAGACCTGTAAACCTCAAAAACACACACTGACATAACAATCATAGCAGCCAGTACAACTACAACCATCTCTCATTTTCATTAAAACAAAAACCAATAACAGAATCATTTGAAAACAAAAGCACCCATCTTTGACAAAAGCACACGCAAAAATCAAAACCCAACAAAATTATGCATATTCTAGCAACTTCATATCAGATTAACATATAAGACAACAATCCCAGAATATTAAGAAACATAATAAGAGGGCTGATTAAAGGGTTTACCTTTAAACAATGATTAGGAACCCAAAATCCAATTCCACCACCAAAAGCAACAACCTTTACTTGGTTTCAGATACCAACTTAACAAACTTCATGTCTTCATCACTCAGCTTTCTGGGTTTCTTTGTTTAGAATCAACCATGAAAAATTGAAAATGACACGCCGGTATATTCCTAAATCTGGGTCAACGAGATATTAAAGGAAAACAAACAAAGTCAAAGCTTTTGCTTATTTGGACAAGGAAATGGTTTGAACTTTGAAGCAACAAAAACTCTGGGTTTATGTTGTGGTGGTTTATTCTGTATTTGGATACCAAAAATGAAGCAAGAGAATCAGAGTCTCTTCTTGGGTTTGATGCAGAAAAAAGAGAGAAATGAATGAGAATGTGCGTTGGTTTGGCTTTGGTGCGAGGTGGTGGGATCGTTTTGGTTTATTTTTTTCAAAATTTTGTTTTTGTTTGTTTATGGAAATAGAGACCAATTAGTAAATTAGTATTTTTGTCTTGCTTGCGTAACTCCCGCCAAGAAGATATGGTTTTTAACTTTTTAATGAGGAATTGATGAGAGAGCAGTCCAGCGTTTGCTTAGCTCAGGCAAGAAGGCCTCAGAGGATTGATGAGGCACGAGTGAAAATGTTTGGGAATCAAAATGTGGAAGGAGGAGTGGGTGAAGTGAAAGAGGGGGTGGAAATAGAGGAATATGTGTGTTACCAGATAGAAATGATCAAGTTTGACTTTTACTGGGGATTAACTATAGGTTGTTGGAGCTCGAAAAATTGGAGACATTTTTCTTTTTGTAGGAGAGAAAATTGGATTTTGATAATAAAGCAATTCTTCATCATCGCATTATGTATGACACAGTCACACAGGCCAACAAAAGATGAGTAGAGAATACCATTTAAATTTATAGGACTCATGTCACGTACATAATACTCTGTACGATAATTGTACTTAAGACTTTTTCTTGATTAGTCTAGTTTTTATAAAGAAATGATATCAAACTATAATAATAATGGCATGATTTTCTTATACCTTAATTTGACTAAATATATTTTGTGTTCAAAGCAATAATTTTCTTGCTTTGATTCACATTTGAATTAGTTAGACTAATAACTTAGGTTTTTTTTTTTTTTTTTTTTGTAATGGAGGCGTCAATCCATTAATATAGTAAAAATTAGTTACATTACACAGAGATAGCTCACCCAAAGGGATACGACAAAATTGAACTACCCGTATGAAGCCCGAATAGGCCTAAAAACCAAGATATAACAATACAAATGCAACCTATCATGCAACTAATACAGAATTAAACAAAAAAATATATATCCGAGGACAATTTCTTAACATTATGACGTCAGAGAAGAAACCAGAATGAAACCAAGCATCAACTTATTCAATGACCTAGGTCACACCTAGAAGCGACCTGGTCTATCTGGCCCAAAAACACTAGATAAAACAAGGGTCAAACCTAGATACAAACCCTAAACCTTGAGCCCAAGCCCAATTACTAAGGCCACCAAATAAAAGGCACCTAGCCTGCAAACCATTTCTCATGTCACCTGTTGCCGTCGTCGATCCTTCTGGTGGTCGGCCTAGCACCCATTGTCCCATCACCATCATATTTGAAACCACCAAAATGGATTGATAAATCCCATTCACCCAAAGCCAACAGTAATCAACAAAGCTCGAACTCGACCTGCTCTCAAAACACCAGACGCCGCCAAACACCAACGCCGCACCGTCGTCTCAAAAATGAGTTAAGCATCCGCACTCGATCTCAATCAAACCAAAGCAGGGTCTTCGACACCAAGTTGCCAAAATCAATGCAGTCATTACAAAGATCTAGACCGAGAAACAGCCAGAGCCAAACCTCGAGACCCAATTGATGGCGATTGACACAATAGATCACCTCCAAGCCTCCGACCACCCAAGGCAACCGTCGACCCCGGCAAGACTAGAATTGTTAGAGATGAAAGATCCTACATTGGAAAAGTGACAATTAAAATATAAATTATAAATGGATGAATTATTCTTAATTGTACCGAGACATTTTGTGATATAAAACTCAACACCTTAAATTGGTTAAGTTGGGACAGTATCGGTACAATTGTACAAGGATGATCCACGAGCCATGCTTGTCATTGTTTGACTTGGTATTAGAGCGGGTCCCACTCTAGTTGCGTCTCCAATCTGCCCGGGTGGTTCTTTCAGGGGTCATGGCCCTGTTTGGTTCTTTCGGTTGTCATGGGTCAGGATTTGACTCTTTTCGGTTGTCATGGCGGCCATGTTTAGTTTGTTTATCAGTTTCACATGTAGGCCTAAAAGTTAGGTTACACGTGAGGGATAATGTCGAAGAGGAGAGATCCCACGTTGGATGGTGACAATTAAAATATAACTTATAAGTGAGAGAATCATTCTTAATTGTACTGAGACATTTTGTGATATAAAACTTAACACCTTAAAGGTTGTTAAGTCAGGACAATAACAGTACACAAGGATCATAATCCATGAGTCATGCTTGTCTTTGTTTGACACAAACCAAATTTGTCAGGTCGTCGAAGCCGCACACGCACCTATCTTCGTCACCTCCAAACACGAACAAACAACCTCTCGGAAGGAAAGCCGCCACCACCGTTTGCGAAACCGTACCCTAGGGTTTCACCTACACAGGGTTGCTCCAAAAGGGTCAGGTGCCAACCTTTCTGAAATATTAATTAATTAATACACTTGACCTCAAGTATTTCAAACTTTACTGCTTCAAAATGTTTGGGTTAATACAATTCGCTAATTAACTTTTTTTGTTGGAACATAAACTTTTATTGCATCAGGGTCAAAGTAGTGTCAAACCTCAATATCAGTAGGACAGTACATGGTGCATACATAAGACACTCGTTCATGAAATCGGGTCAATATATATAGGACATTACGTTTTGCCGTATGTACGTGTAAACTTTTTTTTCTGACAAACCCCCCGATCTTTTCGGTTAGCCTAGGATAATTCTGTAGAATGCAGATCAACTAATTTAGCCTAAACACCTGCAATAAAGAGGGGAAATACCACCAGCAACGTCTCTCTCTTCTCATCTTAAAAGTAAGGACAGATTTCTCTCTCGATCTCTCCAACCTTTGATCTCCACACCACTCTCACTCTCCTTTGCTATCGAAAATGGTTGAGATTTGTGCCAAGGCTGCCGTAGGTAACCCTGAAGAACTTGGAGACTGTAAGCGCTCTCTCTCTCTCTC